>NC_056748.1:825587741-825662741 GCF_019279795.1 Protopterus annectens
TTGCAGAAGAGTTGCAATTTTGTTTGAGATTGACATGAGCAGTGATTGTGAAAAACACTATTTTCTCAGAACAAACTGCATAGATGAAGGATTTAAAAATGATGAAATGTTGGCAAAACGGGAATATTTAAAAACTGACAGTATTCTTCATTTGAATGATATGGAGAATGCAACTTTGGTTTAAGACGTGAAACTTATGCAAGGCATAATACGGGATTATATTGCAAATTTACAGTGGAGGGTGATTTTTCAAATGGGATTTTGATGCATGTTCAAAACTGTCAAATCCTGGGCACTTTTCATCAATGTGTACAGAGTATAATTTATAATGTCACTGTCAGGGTGTTTAGTGCAATGTTAAGTGATTAGAAGTACCAAACAGAAATCTTTATAAGTGATGCTTGGGAGCTATATTCTTGTGGGGTGTGTGATAAAAATACAGCAATATGTACAAGTAAATTGATGTCATGCACAGGCAGGATAACAAGATGGAATAATGTAGAGAGGTGACTGAAGAAGGTATAATGGAGATTGTAGGATGGAATTATCAGTAGTTCCCTTAATTCTCAAAATTCCCACAGATACTTGTTAAAATGCAAAACATGCATGGATTTTTAAGCTGTTTTGATTGTGACGTAGTATGGAATCATATTTGGATGTTTTGTTGCCATGTTTTGTTAAAAATTAATATGTTCTTATTAATAAAATAAAAAGGTAATCAAACAGTTAAAAGTATGAATTCTGTCAAAGAGACTTGGTTTAGGACCA
Source organism: Protopterus annectens (assembly GCF_019279795.1). NCBI lineage: Eukaryota > Metazoa > Chordata > Ceratodontiformes > Protopteridae > Protopterus > Protopterus annectens. Next base: position 825,588,510 of record NC_056748.1, read on the forward strand.
TTTGGGATGTGTTGGTCATGCTGGGATATACCAATTATCATAACTGTACAACAGGTACTAGCTTGAGGAAGTCTATTTATGTGAGAAATGCATTTGAGTCTAAAATATGGTGTAAGTAAATCAAATCTGAGATTGCGTAATTATTATTATAAGATAGTAGTTATCCAGTATCAATTATAGATTGCTATAGATTGCAAGATGTCAGCAGTGGTTTCTGATCACATTCTTATATCTCTCAGGGGAGAGGTATTTATCTGCTGATAACAATTGAGGATCATTTATATTACTGACATTTATAAAAAAATATATATTTCTTAGAATTTGTTAAGAGTTATAATGGCCACGCATCTTCTATTTTAGATCTAATACTAGTTATTGCAAAGAGGTGGCGAAGGTGGATGAGTTTAAATACTTGGGATCAACAGTTCAGAGTAATGGTGAGTGTGGAAGAGAGGTGAAGAAGAGAGTACAGGCAGGATGGAGTGGGTGGAGAAGAGTGTCAGGAATGATTTGTGACAGACGGGTAATAGTAAGAGTGAAAGGGAAGGTCTACAAGAGGGTAGTGAGAACAGCTATATTATATGGGTTGGAGACAGTGGCATTGACAAAAAGGCAGGAGTCAGAGCTGGACGTGGCAGAGTTAAGATTTGCACTGGGTGTGATGAGGGTGGACAGGATTAGGAATAAGTATATTAGAGGGTCAGCCCAGGTTGGAAGGTTTGGAGACAAAGCCAGAGAGGCAAGATTATGTTGGTTTGGACATGTGCTGAGGAGGGATGCAAAGTATGTTGGGAAAAAGATGATAAGGATGAAGCTGCCAGGTAACAGGAAAAGAGGAAGGCCTAAGATAAGGTTTATGGATGTGGTAAGAGAGGACATGCAGGTGGTTGGTGTGACAGAGCAAGATGCAGAGGACAGGAAGAAATGAAAACAGATGATCCGCTGTGGTGATCCCTAATGGGAGCAGCCAAAAGAAGAAGATGAATACTAGTTATTGCAAAGATTATATTTCTGAATTTAAATGTATTCCATTTTTGGGGACTTCAGACCACAATCATATTATATTTCTAATTAAAATGCTTGTTGAATCACTACCTAATGGAGAAGCTTTTGCTGCTTCCAAACTGCTCAAAGATAAAATGCAGAGCCTCACTGAGTCTTGCATACCTGTAGTAAAATATAACAGAAGAGAAAAATACAAATATAAAATATCATTTTGGAATTAACAAATTAATAAGATAATACCAGAGCTAAATGTATACTTCCTTAATAAATAAATCAGCATATAACATGATCACTTTCATTCAACATCAGGCAAAAGTCAAGAATTAGATCGATATTTAAATAGACAATTACACGTCATGACCAAAAGACACCACAATATGACATACAATTAGGTTAAAAACGTTTGTTACCAAGAATAAGTCATTCTCATAAATATGTTATAACTTATTCCATCACCTCTAAAAGCAAATAAATTCAGACAGGATTAAAACCCCTAAGGTTTATTCAAGAAACATTTAAGGTAGGAAACTTGTTTAATTCCCAGACATTTCAAGGTATTAAACATTAGTTGCCAGTACAATTCACATAACTCTAACAGTAAATTTAAATCCTTATCCCTACCATCACCAATCACTTTTCCCAGCACAGAAAAATCAAAATTGGTGGAGGCAATACAAATATCAATGTGCTTGCATAAAGCAGTATTGCTACTTTTCTTTATTTGCAATTCTTTCATGTTTATAAATTAATGACTTTATTGTACACATGGTCTTACCTATACAGAATATTCACAGACCCAGCATCTTACAGTATAAATAACTACCATATTAGTATTCAGGTTTAGCAGTTACATCATGCACTTCAACAACAGGCATATATGCCCTTCTCTTTTTTTTTTTTTTTTTTTGGATACTAATGATATAACAATGTATCCTTTGCTGAAATAGCATTTTCATTGCTTTACTCACATGCTAACACAGGAACGCTTCCTGCCATCTTACACAGTTGTTTATTACCAAAAGTAGTATAACATTTTTTTTTAATAATTGACTTCATATAAATATGAACAGAGTCTAGAGTATGAATCAGACACATGCCAAATGAGTAATCCACTTGTTTTATATTCCTCCATGCTATTTACAAACCAATTTCTCTTACAGGGGCAAATCTCACCAGTCTTTCTCATACAACAGCGTCATAAGTACAAGCATTCCATACCTTTCAAGTGTACAGATTTTTGCAGAATGTCCAGATTTTTGTCTTATATTTTTGGTCTGTTCCTCATAAAATTTGTGGGTTTTGATTTTTGCGGCAAATCATTCAGGAATGAATTCATTAAATAATGACAGACAATTGAGATCCAGGCGTCATATCCTTCAGAAAATGCATGGTAACACAAGGCCTTTTATTTTTAGCAACTTTCTAAGTCTATAAGAGAAATATTTAAAATGTGTCCCTATTTTTAGGGAATTATTTTTGTCTTTGTCCAGATTTTTTGTGTTAAGAGGTTGACAGCTATTACCGGCAACTAAACCTGCAGGATAACATCTGTTGAAAAACATTTAAAAAAACTATATTGCTTTCTCATAAAATAACTGTCTTCTGAAGTATAACCTGGTGCACCTTGACAATTACCCCTTAACCATATTCTCTTATGCTTACTTGAGATATGTAATAGCATAAGTGAATTATGTATTCTCAGTCACCTCTTATCTTTGTTAGCAGTCTGCTTGCTGGCAACATTCCTTATAAACTGTAATATCTAAAATATTAATAATGTTGAAAATATACTTAAATCAGACTGTAGAAAGCTTGTAATTCTTTTAAGGTAGCTATGAAATACCTGCAAATTCTGCTGAGTCATAAATAAACAGACCATAAAAATAAATACCAATAAAATATGGGAGCAAAAAGACCACATTATTTAGTTTAGTTTACAAATTCTTCTATCTATAATCAGTACAAATGGTATATTATTCTCACCAACTTACATTATTGCAGGTATTTGTCTTTACAATAAATCTAAATATAAAATGTTCTTGGCATTTGTGACTGGTGAAAACAAGAAAATATGTATTTTTATTCTATACTATATGTTTCAACACACAATGTAACATCCACTTATTCAGTATTTGCGCTGTATATCTCTGATATTGTTCTCAGCCACTTGTTTACTATTTTCTATGCCATTTGGGTGGTGGCAGTCATTTAATTCCAAACACTTAACAGCGTTGCATTTTTGATTTAATGTATTCCTTTCTACAGTTATTAATGAATCGTTTATTTATTTATATATAGAAGTAACATAAAACTTACTCATCTCTTTCTTCATTTTGTACAGACTTAAATCTAAAACTGGGAAAATAACATTTTAATCTCAGAACTTCTGAAAAACCATGTCTTATGAAGTTTTATTTTGGGGGGTAGACATAAACTGTATGGGGGCAAAGTACTTTCTGTAGTTGTACATCTCCCCACAGAACTCTTTCAGCTACCTTCCTCCCTAAATTATTGGGGGAAGAGGCCTCTGTTAAGGCAGCCAAAAGGGGACCCTAGTGTTTTACTTATATGTGTTTTTTGTTTCAGATTAAACTTCAGTTGTATACAGCTACTGCCTACTTTATACAGCAACCCATGACTGCTGTCTGCAACTACTCCCTGCTTTATACAGCAACCCATAACTGCTGTATACATCCTCTACCTATTTTGTAGTGCAACCCGTGACTGATGTTTACACCTACTGCCTACTTTATGCAGCAACCCATGACTGCTGTATACAACTACTGCCTTTTTTATACAGCAGTCATGGATTGTGGATGGACAGATGGGTTTCTTTCGTGTACTGATTTAAACTGTAAAATAACATTTTACTTTATTTTATGTAACACAAGCAAATCTCTCGCAAAGAAAATTATATAAAAATAACACAATGGTTTATTTTAGAAGTTAAATTTTATTAGTAAAATGCTACATTAACACTCACAGAGGAAATAGTATCAGGTGCCTACACAAAGCCCAAAAATGCCTGACAGACTATATTTAGAAATAGTTCTTAACTGAAAATATAGACAAATTTTAAGGCAAACTGTTATCTTTAGCTTCAAGGAACTGCATATTTGTAAAAGGATGCAGTTGACTTTTAACTAAGCACATTAGCTACTCATTTATGGATTAGGTACATAAACTGATAATCCTCAGCATTAGTTCTACGCAGACCATCTTAACTAATAATTTAGGACAGACTCGTTAGTATATGATAATTATTTGACAACTGAAGAGATAAGAAGCTTAGGGATGTTTTAATGGAGAAAACTGAATAATTATCTAAGCAGTGATGCTTATTGAAACAAAAGCTGCAAACAGAACACTCGAGGTACATTTCAGATTCTTGCAGTTCTAAATAACTACTATTATACATCAACATATGCTGCACATTCTGCTTACTGCATGCTATTCCAAGGAGAACATATTACTTCCAAAGGAAATTCATCTGGAAAATATCCTCTGTTAGCCTGAACATCCAACAATCAAATGAAGTATGAAATGCAGAAATAAAGACTACCTGGACATACTAATATTATAAAGATTACAGAAGTAAAATGGCTCAGCAATTCAGCTGTACCACATTGGGTTTCCCCAGAAAATTGTGAACAGTGGCTCAATGTAGTGAAATTTCAGATCCAAAATGTAGTTATTCTCAATTTTCATAAATATATAAAAGTGAGACAGTTTATTCTCAATTTTCATAAATATATAAAAGTGAGACAGTCAGTGAGATACTCAAGTAAATAAAAATATGAGAGAAAGAGAGATTACCTGGACACAGTAATATTATAAATAGTAAGGCAATGAAATGACCTAGCAGTTGAGTTCCACTGCTTTCCATCTCCACAGAAAATCAGTAATAGTGGCTTAGTAGTAGTATTTGACTAACCAACATAAGTAAGTAAATAAATACATAGAAGTAAGAAATAAAGAAAACGAAATGGAACTAAAACTTTAAATTTTCACACATATACACACACATGAATGTATGTTTACATATATAAGTAAGAAAACAACTAGTACAACTACTTACAGTTGCAGTTGTATAATATGACTTTGACGTGAAATGTATCTATTAACTAGTGCTACATTTCCTGAGATAAAGTATAAACATATAACTTCAGGACATTCATGTACTAGAACAATTACGAAAAAAAGTTATATACTCACTGTAACATTCTATCTGTGTTCATCATCATCATCATCAGCCCCCTTTTTCCCATTTTTTTACATGGGTTTAGGGTATCATGTTAACTGTCATCAACTCTCTTGATTCAGTGCCACACTCTTGCCTTCTTCAACATTCATGTGTGACTGCCGCAGATCGTCTTTCACACATCCATCCACTTCTTTGCTGAATGTCCTTGTTTCCTCTTACCTTCTTCCTGTCTGTCCTAAATCTTCCTTACCAGATTGTCTTCTGCTTTTCTGCACGTGTCCAAACCAGCATAATCTGTCCTCTTTGATCTTTTCTGCAATTGGAGCTACTTTGGTTTCTGCTCTTATGTCCTTATTTCTTCATCTGTCCCCTAGTGTGCATCCTACCACCCTTCTCAAGCACTTCATTTCCATCACCTCTAGCTTCTTTATCTGCTCTGTCTTTACTGCCCAGGTTTCTGTACCATACAGCAGTACTGGTCACACCACTGTCTTGTACACCTTACTTTTCAGCTTCTTTGGCATTCTTCTGTCATAGACTACATCTGACACTCTATGCCAATTGGCTGCAGCCCCTCTGATTCTAGCTTTGACCTCTTCATTCAGACTTCCCTTCTATCTCTACTCTCAGCTTCTTCTGATTTCCCCAATTTGCTTACATTACCACCATCTTATCTATGCTTAATGTTATCCCATGTGCCTTCAGTTTTGCATTCCATTCTCCTATCCTTTGCTGAAGTTCTAGCTCAGAGTCTGTCTGTAATGCCACAGCTTCTGCATACAGCAACTTTGTTGATCTGTCCCCTCCGACCTGTCTGCAAATGTAGTCCATCACCAGTATAAACTGCAGTGGGCTCAGAGATGAACCTTGGTGTACACCCACTCCTACTGGGAACCCCTCTGTGAGGCAGAACACCGTTCGCACTTGTGTCATCGGGTACTTGTACATAGCCTGCACTAATTCTACCAATGTTTCTGGGACTTCAAACCACCGCAGTACTGCCCAGATCAGCTTTATTGGGACCTTGTCATATGTTTTCTCCAAGTCTAGGAATGCCCAGTTGGACTCAACTCATCTCTAGCTTCTTCTCAAGTATCTGTTTCACTGCAAACATTGGGTCAATTGTGCTGCATCCTGATCTGAATCTGAACTGCTCATCTCCCATCTTACATTCTACTACTCTGCGTATCCATTTATCAATCACCCACTCCAGAACTTTCATGCAATGTGATAGGAGTTTGATGCCTCTGTACTGCCCACAGTTCTGGATGTCCCCTTTATTCTTGTACATTGGCACCACTATGCTTATTCTCCAGTCATCTGGGATACACCTGTCTGTCCACACAGGTATTAGTACCCTCAGCAGCTATTTCTCACCTATATCACCCAGCATCTTTATCATATCTGCTGTGACCTCATCTAAGCCTGCTGCTTTCCCTGACTTCATCTTCCTTAGTGCTGTTCTTACTTCTTCTAAGGTGGACTCCTCCTTCTTCTGTCATTGTAGGCTGTTTCTGGGGCAGTACAGATTCTGTGGGGTTTTCTTCATTCAGAAGCTGCTGGAAATACTCCTTCCATCTACCTTTGATGTCCTCTGGACTGGTGAGCAGGTTGTTGCTGCCAACCCTTATGAAGGGTGTCTGACTATCATCTTTATCTTTCTGTCTTTGCCTTACAACCTGATATAGTTTCTTTGTGCCCTTACTGAGTCACTTTCCAGAAGTTGGTAGAGTACCTCCAATGCCCTATTCTTTGCCATTGCAACTTCTTTCTTTGCTTCTTTGTTAGACAACCAGTAGTCCTTCCTAGCCTGGTCAGTCTTTTCTAGCTCCCACTTCTTCCTGCACTCCTTCTTTCTTTTGATGACTTCCTGGACTTCTGCATTCCAACACCAGCATTCCTTATGTACCTTATTTCCATACCAGCCTTGGCCACATATCTTTTCTGTAGTCCTAACATATGCTGTTTTTAGGCGCTGCCATTCTTGTTCAACTCTACCCAACTTCCAGGTCTTCAGTATGGTCTCTGTTGACTTTAGAGCCTTCTCTGACAACTGCTTGCAGCTGATTGTAGCAACTAATGGATTATGCTGTGGGCCGAATGTTTCACTGGGGATGACTTTGCAATCATTTCCTTACTAGGAGGAAGTCTACCTGAGTTGCTTGTTGGCTACTCTTGTATGTGATCTTGTGACTGTATCTCTTTTGAATCATGTGTTGGCTACTATCAAGCCATTTGGCAGACAGAAGTCTAGAATGGCTTTTCCTTCTTTATTCCTGTTGCCCCACCCATGTGGGCCCAGGCAGTCCTCATATTCTATTCTGTCTGTCCCGATATGTGCATTCAAGTCACTCATTATCATCACCAATTCATGTTGTCATTCTTTATCTAGTAGGTCCTGCAACTGCTGTTTGAATGTGCCCTTCCTAACTCTCACAACACTGCTGTGGGGCATAGGCTGAGATTATGAACACTGTCCTATCATTACACTGAAGTCTGATTGCCATGAGTTTATCATTAATTCTGATGATATCCCTCACTGCCTTCTGAAGCCTCTCTCTCACCATAATTCCTACACCATTTATAGCCTGTCCCCCACCTGAGTAGTAGAATCTGGATCCCAAGCAAAGTGGCTTTGCCGCACTGCCCTTCCATCTCATCTCTTGGATACATAGGATGTCCAGCCTGCTCTGTATCATCATGTCATCCACTTTCAAGCTGCATCCTGTCAGTGAACCTACATTAAGCGTAGCAATTCTCAGTTCATGTTTGGTAGGTTGGTTAGTTTTATGTCCAGCTTTCACTCACAGAGCTATCCCAAGTTACCCAGGCTGGGCAACTAGACACTGGTTGGCCAGTAGCTTATTGACCAAGGGCTGCTGGGCTTTATGGTGGGCAAACACTGGCCAATAGGGGCACATATACCCCTCTCACCATTAGCAAGGGTCCCTGGCGTGGGTCAGAGTAGGCCGGATCCTCACCCCACTTATCACTGGTAACTACCCATGCCCATTTTGGCGACATTAGTCAAGATGACCGAATCACCTAGAGGCAATATTTTACACTGTCAAGTGCCTAGCCCTTCCATTGCATGCAATCTGTGATCTGTGTTCTCCTATCTTGAGGATACTGCACACCACAGCAGATGCCCAAAGCAGTTGGTCTGTACAACTCTTCCCCCTGTAGGGCACCATGTAGAGTCTATACTGCTGCCCACAGCTCCATTCATTGGTGAGTTTGAGATGGAAACACTCGGCATGTTTTTGAGACATAGGAGAAACCCCACGGAGACACAGGGAGAATGTGCAAACTCTAAACAGGCATTGGTTGGAGGTCAGGATCGAACCTTGTACCTTGTGCATGGGAGGTGAAGACCTTAACTGTAATGCCAACTGGTCTCAGTTCCATCTGTGTTGTCTATTTCATTCTTCCTCAGCAAGTGGTTTTGGATCCAACCCTGGGATCTGACTTGGACTCTTTTTATAGCTTGTAGATACTGAAAACTCTCGAGCTCCTCCCTTATCTATAACGCCCTAGTCTCCCTCCATACCTCAGATCTTGTTTGCCAGTCATTTTGCTTATTAGAAACTAAGGAACAACCATTATACAAGAAACCAATATCTGCAGCTTAAAGGCAGGAACACTGGTCCCTTACCATCTTCTCCTTCTTCCAGAAGTCAGAAAAAAATGGCAGAGGGTTGCAGGGAGGGAGTTGAGGAAGAATGAAAACGGACAGCACAGATGGGACACTATGGTGAGTACATAACTTATCTGATGCTGTCATTTTTCATTCATTCCTCAACAAGTGGGACAGAGTTCCCACCTACCTGAATCCCAGGTGGACTCTAAGGAAGGATATTCCTGAGCACTGTTGAGCTGAAGGCTGCTCTTCCCCTAGAGACCAGATCCAAGTTGTAATGAGTTACAAAGGTATGAGGATTAGCCCAAGTTGCAGCAGCACAAATATCGTCCATGGAAGATCTGGATAAAAATACTGAAGAAGTTGCCAATGACCTAGCTGAATAAGCTCTCAAACATTTTAGCAAAGATAAACCCAAACTGTTGTAGACAAAGAAAATGCAATCAGTTAGCCACTTGGCCAAAGTTATGTTGGTAACTGGCTTGCTCAATTTTGATTTTAAAAAGGAGACAAATAATTGATCTAATTTTCTGAATTTTTCTGTTCTATGCAAATAGAAACATAACTGTCTGTAAACATCTAATAAGTGTAACATGTATTCCCTTTTTTGAGATATTTGGAAAGAAAACTGGAAGATTGATAGATTGATTGATGTTGGATTCTGACACCACCTTAGGAAGGAAGAATGGGTCGGTTCATAACCCTACCCTAACTTTACGAAAAATTAAATAAGGAGGCTTAGAAGATAAGGTGTAAAGTTCTGAGACTCTTTTGGCTGAGGTTAGCACTATTAAAAAGATAGTTTTCCAGGTAAAAAAATTTAGTTCACACTTTGTTAATGGTCTAAATGGAGATTAAGTCAAAGCTTGTAAAACTAAATTCAAATCCCATGGTGGAGTTGGATCTTTAATTGGGGGTATCAGAAGAAAGGTTCCCCTTATAAAGGCCTTACAAAGTTTTGAAGAAGCTAAGGTGGAATTGTTTACTTCTATATAAAAATTAGAAATGGCAGCTAGTTGTACTTTAATGGTCAAGGAGCTAGCCTTTCATTAAAAATTGTAGCCAAGATCTTGAGAACATTAGGTACTGGTCCTGAAAAAGGTCAATGTCTTTCTGTTCTGCCCAAAAAACAAATCTTTTCATTTACTTCTGTAACTCTTCCTAGTGGAAGCTTTATGGTAAGACAAAAGAAGGTGACAGACAAGAGAGGAGAGCCTGAGTTGTCCAGCTATCAATAGAAGTGGAGAAACCACCTGGTCAACTTTAGGCCAAAAATGTCCCTGTAAATCATGTCTCTTGAGTGAGACAGAAGGCCTGGAATTGGATCCAGAGTCCAAGGAGGGTGAACTAGATGAGGCCAAAGAAAGAGGTACCCAACCGGACAAGGCCAATAAGGAGTAATGAGGATAACTGTGCTCTTGGGAGAAACTTGGGGATTGGAGGGGTTGGGGGGTAAGCATAGAGGAGACCCGGGGCCAATCATGAAGGAGAGCATTTCTTGATGATTCCCCCAGTAAGGAATCAAGGCAAAGAAGTCGCTGCATTTGCTGTTGAGGGGAGATGCAAAGAGGTCGCAACAAGGTTGGCCCCACTGGCAGAATATCTTTTATGCAACTTTCATGTTGAGAGACCACTCATGAGGTAATAAAATGGACCTGCTCAACTTGTCTGCTATCACGATGGATTTCCCTGGAATGTGAATTGCTATCAGAAATTGATTGGATGAGATCACCCACTGCCACACTCTCACAGCTTCTTGACACAAGGGGTAAGATCTGGTTCCTCCTTGTTTGTTGATGTACCAGACCACTGATATATTGTCTGTATGAATTGCAATGGTCCCTGTAGGAAGAGAGTCTTGGAAAGCCTGAAACACTAGGAGAACTGCTCTCATTTCTAGGATATTAATATGTGTGTTGGCCTTTTCAGGGAACCATGTGCCTTGGACTGTCTTTCCCAAGAACTGCCCCCCCAACTGATTTGGGAGGCGTCCGTAGTCACTACGACCTTGAGCTGAGGAAGAAGGAAGGGCCAACCTTGTAAAATCTGAATTACTCCACCACAAGAGATAATTTTTGCATGCCAGAGTTATTCTGATCTGGGTGGACAAAGGTTGATTCAGAATAGACCACTGAGTCACTAGGCTCCATTCAATAATTCTCATATGGTATCTTGCTAATGGAACCAGAACTATCACAGCAGACATTGACCCTATATCTTGGAGAATCAATTGAGCTGAAAGTGAAGAATTTTGAATTATCTTTTTGACTTGAAATCGAATAGTCTGTACCCTTGGTAAAGGAAGAGAGGCTGTCACTTATACCATATTGAACAAAGCCCCTGTGGTTCTAGCTGGGATTTCTTGTGATTGATGGTAATTCCCAGGTGAGAGCACAGTTGGAGTACATAATCTCATGCTTTCATCAGTAGATGCCTAGTCGGAGTGATTATGAGCCAGTCATCCAAGTAAGGAAACATCTAGCATCCCTGTAGTCTCAAGTGGGCTGCTACTACTGCCATGCATTTGGTGAATACCCTGGGGGTTGTGGTGAGGCCAAAGGGAAGTGCACTGAATTGGTAATGATTGTCTTTCTGCCAGAAGCATAGGCATCTTCTGGATTATCTGTTCATTGTTATGTGACAGTATGCATCCTGAAGATTTACTGATCACATCCAGTCATCCTAGTGCTGGAAAGGCAAAATGGACTGAACCGTGACCATCTGGAACTTCGTGTACTGAACTGATTTGTTCAGAATTCTGAGATCCAAATTTGGTCTCCAGCTCCCTGTTTTTTACGGTACTAAAAAGAATCTTGATTAGGTTCCGGATTCTTTCTGGTCTGGTGAACCTCTTGGATGACTCTATTTTTTCTATTAGCTTTTTTATTTCTTGTGCTGTTTCTTTCCTCTGACTGGATGGAACATTGGGGGGAAGAGTATTATATAACCTCGGGAAATAATCCCCTGCACCCATGTATCTTTTGAAATCTCTAGCAAGGCTCTCTGGTGCAGGGATAGAGGAGCCCCTACTGCCTCCAGAGGAGAACAATCAGGCCTCCTTTCAGGAGTGCTAGTAGGATCTGTCAGAGAAAGGGTCCCTACTTCCTTGATTCTGTGGGATTCCTTTGCCGCATGGGTGGTGCCTTCTATTAGAGATCTCCCCTCTGCCCCTGGGGGAACTATCTCCATGTGGATCATGGAAAGGACCCTTGGACTTTCTAAACTCCATTTTTTAACCACTACATGGATTCCTAGAGAAGGTTCTTTGAGGAGTTGAAAAATGTATGCCCACTGCAGACAGACAAATTTGAACTGGACTGTAGGATAGCCAACTGTGAGGCAATAGAGTTCTCTGCCTCAGGAGTAATGGTCCCAGAGAGGGATTTGGAGAGCTCTTTAATCAAATCCCTCTGAAGTCTACTGAAGTGTGCCAAATAATTCAGTGACCTAAGTGCAAAAGTCACTGAAGTATATACACACTTCCCAAATCTGTCCAGTGCCCTGGACTCTCTGTTAGGAGGAGGAAAAGAGGAACTTTGTTCTGCAAGTTCTGTTTTTGTGGCTGCTGCTATGACCATATCATCTACTGGTACTCCTTTACTCCAAAATTTCTTACCTTTAGGTAGTGTCAGGATCCTGTCTGGTCTCTTAGAGATTGGCTCAACAGAGTCAGGTTCCTTTCACACCCAATGAGAGATCAAATAAATGAATTCATCAGTGGGCGAAGTCACCAGGAGGTAGATGTGCCAGCTCCAAAGGCTTCCAGGAATACCAATTCCTCTTGGGAAGGGTTGAAGGTAAACCAGCTACCCCTTTTCTTGAGGATCTCCAGAATGTCTCCAAAGGAGACATCATCAGGTGGTGATCTTGGGGACCCTTCCCCCTCATCAAAATCTGTATCTTCTGTGACCAACTCTTGAGGAGAGTCTAAGTGGGTCCTTTTGCACTTTCTGTTCTTAGAGACTTCTTCTGTGGGATGTTCCAAAAAAGTTTCAGAAGATATGAATATAACCTGCTGGGTATCTTGGACAGTTTGGGCTGGCTGTCCCTGTGGTATAGAATCTTGATGCTCAAGGCACAAAGAGGAGAGAAAGAGGACATTAGAGCTGAGAAGCCATGCTTCCAGACCGTTGGCTCCCTCTGACCCGAGGATACTCCACCTGCAGTATAGTTCGGAGCTGAGCTGTCCAGTGTCAAGGCTCTGAGAGGCAGAGTCAGCTCCGACAACTTTGGAGTTGACTCCAACACCTCAGATCCAGTAACAATGCTATGGCTCTGAGAGTCATCAGGCTCTGACACACTTGGAGCTGGTGCACTCAGAGCTGGTATCAGAGTGGAAGATACAACAATCTTCAGATCCAATATGGATATCTCTGGGATTCTCGAATCCAAGTGCTCTGAAACCAAAGATAGGATCAGAGAAGGAGCTAAAATAGGTGTAGTATTCATATAGGTCTCTGGACCCAATGGACTAGGAGCCAGGAGAACTCCCATCTGAATTTGTGTCGACAGAAATTTCCTCATCATTCTGTCCACATCTGCTTTGGTAAGACTTCTGGATGAACAATAACGGAAGCAACTGAAGAGGTCCTGGAATGATGATGTTTCTCTAAGAAGAGCGATGGATTGTGGGAGGATACTGGATCCAGAGATGAAGCATATCAGGTCTGAGGAAGCTTCTTCAGATCCAAGTGTGTCAGATCTGATGTTGCAGATCTTGTACCAGAAGCTGTTGGATCCAAGGTTTCATCTTCAGTTCCAATGAAATGGGATCCAATCATTTTGATACTTTAACAGGTGGTTCTGCAGAATAAGCCAAGCTCAGAGCAAGAGATCTGGAAGGGTCAAGGGACGCTTCTTGGTCTTATTTTTCTTTGTGGTTTGAGCCCCAGATATTGTTTCAGAAAACGTAGGAAGTAATCCTTTCAAGATAAGTTTATTTTTATAATCCACTATGGCCCAAGGGTGAAAGGCCTTACATATGTCACAAGATGCATCCAAATGGGCTGAGCCTAAACAGTACACACGAGTAATGTGCATCTGATAGAGGAATTTTGTAGCCACAGGCCTTATATTTCTTAAATCCTGATGGTTTTCTTAGCCATTCCGGAGAAAAAAAACTCTCAATAATAAGAAAAAGGAAATAATTTTTTTTAAGAAAGGAAAGGAAAAAAGTGAAATGTTACCAACCATGATAACTGAAGGAGCTATTGTAAGGTTATAGAGAAAAAAAGGAAAACACCAACAATGGTAATATAAAATTACACTAAAAAGTGTAGAAAGGGTAAGAGACGAATATTATAGAATATAACAAGAAAAGGTAAATATATTTATTCTACTTTTACTTACAAACTAACACGGAAGCTCAAGAGCTAACAGTGACTATGTCTGTATGTGAAAGTGGCAAATGAGATCTGAGGTATGGACAGGGATTAGTGCATTATGGGTAAGGGAGGAACCTGAGAGTTTTCATTATCCATGAGCTGTAAAAAGGGGCTGAGTCAGATCTGAACCCACTTGCTCATGAAAGGATGAAAACTGACAACATCAGATCACATAATTCACAACGATCTGCTTGAAAGATCAAGAAGAAAAAGAATCAAGAAATCAGTAACTTTATTCTTGAACTATGGCCTTACATCAGTTGAATTTTACAGCTTGCATTCATCATATATTTAATTAGGCATGCAAGATATATGACATTCAGAGCATGCAGAACAACTACACTATTAAATGATACAATTTCACAGCTGAGGAGAGTAGAGGTTCTTTCTTATATTTACTATAAAATTATACAGATATTGTTACAACCAGTAAATAATTTACTTATGCAATGGCCTTTTTTGAAGTAACATTTAAATGATGAGCAATTGATGACATCAGGAGTACAATATACTAAATCCATGTAAACACTTAAAATGAGGCTACTTCTCAAAATATTAGAAAACAGCCTGTTTTCTGTCAAGTGGAATAATTGTCATCAGCTATATACGATAATGTACTGTTGGTAGGAATGTGAATTTATTTTCCATTACTGAGTAAAATTTGTCAGCATATTTTTCTTTATTTTTCCACTAAAATCGCCCTTAGTATTAAGGTATTACTATTACACTACTCTGAGAAAAGATACTGAAACACAGTACAATTTATAATGTTGACTGTCTTGATAATAAAAAGGACAATAATACCAACTAAATGGGATTCAAGTCAGATACAAAAAATACATTAATTTATAGTGACCTCTTACCTAACAATATAGTTTAGAAGAATTTAATGATGCAGATGATGATCTAGTAATATAAAGAAGTAAGATACTTGCTGAGACAATCTATTTTAATAAATTTGCTAAAGTTGATCTTCTAAGGAGTAAACAAGATGGATGCAAGAAAAACATAATCAAGACTAGCGTGATATGTGCAATATGTTACTGATACTATTTCTCCGCATTTCTTGCTATTGTTGAAGATATTAATGTGTTTAGTACTTGTATATGTACAACTGTACATGTTATAAATATGAGAGAAAATATGTCATCATTAATTCTGAAAGAGGAAAAATATTGCACTTCTTACCATAGGTTAAGTATTGGACAGAAAATTACATGGGGAAATTTGTTACTGTCTTATAGCTGGAGAACTGGGTCATTGCTATTAAGTAATCAAAAAATCAAGGGCTATGACATCTTTGCATTGTGTTTATGTATAGTTGTAAGCATGATGTGTTTAAGTGATAAAAGCTTCTAGGAAGGTTAAAGGGAATTTATGTATATAGGTAAATGGATCAGTACTACATTTGGTTAAGTCAGCTTACAGTTTGTTTAGATGTTCTTCATCAGATCACAGTTGCAGTAGCTATTACATATGGAACATATTCTGCTAAAGATACCATACGTCTCACAAGCATACAAAGCTTTAGGCACCTTTTTTGTGCACCATACATCTGCCTTTAAGATTAGCACATGTGCTAGGAAGAGGAGCATATGAATAAGGCAAAACTCAGAACTTTCTTGCTACTAGATAGTAAATGCATATTTTAAGCAACATTGCTTCAAGTGTAGCTGCTCCAGTGGCATGGAGAGATAAATCTTTGACTACAGCCCACGAGATCTGAACTTGATTTGTGGCTCAGGTGATGGTAGAGAGGGATTGGCATGCCCATTCTGGGTGTATGTTCATCAATGATGCTCCCTAAAGGGAAGCGTGGTCCAAACAGGGCAGTTGCCCTCAGACATAAGATGGGGAAGGGGGAGGGAAGTGTGTAGAGCATATACAAGAATCCCCGGGATTGATTCTATAGATGAGCTTCTACTCTAGCTCTATATTTTATTTAAGGGCTGAAAATTATCTTAGGCCATGTTCAACTTGTCAGTTATTCACCACTAAGACTGTTAAGAGTAGATTAAACTCCCAGAACATTTTTTCTTGAGAGTTTTAATGACATGATACAAGCGGTTTGATGTTATCCTCCTCAGTGGTGAACCTTCCCCCTTAGGTAATGAAGAAGGAACAGAAGAAATTGTCGAGTGATGATAACTTATGTCTTCCTTTCTCATACTGTCTGTAACTGTCAACTTCACTGAGGGACTGTCCTTCTGCTGCTCCTAGACTTGCTAGCACAATCCCCCCTGGAGATCATTATGGCACAGAACTTTTGCCGGTCCAAACAGTCTGTCTGGCTGAGTCAACCAGGAAGGGAGAATGTTGAAGGATTGCACATGGAGATCAGAGCTATGCTCTCAGCCCAAAAACCATACATCTGAACACTCCTAAGAAACACACACAGAACCAGACATATTTAATCTCCATTGGCCCCTTCTAGTCAGAACAGGAACAAAGAAGATTGGTTTAATTTTGCACAAGATATGCGTAAAGCTATTCATTCCTTTATATCCTCTCTACCTACTTCATGTATTTCTACCCCTATTAAGCGGTAGAGTTCCTTTGTCTTCTGAAGAGGGCCATTCCTCTGATTCTAACAGTGAAGAAATGGATTATGTTTCTCACATTCCTTCTCCCACTGGATATGAATTTCAGGTAGAAGACATATTATCCTCTGATTCCCCTAATAAGAAAATTTCTTTTGATGACATTATAGCTAAAATAAAAGAATGTTTGAAATGGGAGGGTGAATACATTTCTGATTCCCAGAAAAGTTACTATGCATTACTGAATATGGAAACCCCTAAGCCTGTTGCTATCTCTCCAGTTTGGGGGACTTTAGAAAATGCTTTCTCTGTTTCTAGATCCCTATATCCTCAGCCTCTAGATCCTAAAAGCCTGACATGTTTTATAGAGTTCCTAATTCACAAAAGTACCTCTAGAAAATCCCTCTACTGAATCTGCTTCAATATCTTTGGATGCTGATAAAGATTCTAGAACCTTTCCTTCTTCTGACATAATCCTTAATGATAAAGACAACAGAGCTCATGATAGGTTTGTCAAAAAACTAAACACTTCTTCCAGTTAGGCTTTAGAAATGTTAGATGTCCAAGTTTATTTTATCTATTTTGACTATCATGGGACAAACCTAAGCTAATCTTCCAAAAGAACTCAAAAACAGTGTGTGTTCGCACAGCCAGAAAAACCACCAATAAAAACTGAAAGGCTCACATAATGTCACCAGGGCGCAGTAGGATAAAACCTCCAGATGAAACTGTAACAGTCCAAACAAAAACTCGAGACATCTGAACAGTTAAAATCACTATGTATATTTTAAACCAAAAAAATCCAGCAAAAACAATAACAGAATCAGTACAACGGTTTAGTATTTTCATCCTTCTACCCTGAGACTTCATCAGGACCATTGATAAACTTTAATTACACCTTTATATAACAAATTTAAAAGGCAGCTAGGTTATAAATTCAATAGGTTAGATATTCATTTCAACACAATTTTTGTACTATACATTCCTACATGTTTTTAAATATGTAATTGTTTTTTAAACATCTCTATTTTATATATTTTATACTACATATTTATGCTTCCACCTTTTGTACATACACAACACTATTGACTAGCAAAAATATCTATGTCATTATTTTTAGGACTAGAAGTTTAGATTATTCATATTTATTTATTTGTTTTAATGTATGATTTGATCTGTCATGTTAAATCAATTTAAATAATATAATGCACAGCTTTAAAATATTGCTTTAAGTTTTTAATTGATTGAGTCACATACTGTTTTACATTAATTATATAAAGGTGTAATTAAAGTTTATCAATGGTTCTGAGGAAGTCCCAGGGTAGAGAGATAAAAGTGCTAAACCATTGTACTGATGCTGCTGTTGTTTTTCCTGGATTTTTTGATTTAAAATATACATGTTGATTTTAACTGTTCAGATGTCTTGAGTTTTCATTTGGACTGTTACAGTTTCATCTGGAGGTTCATAATGTTGACATTTCAAGTTCTCTTCCTTCTTCTTTCCTCTCATGTATTTCTAGTCAATCTAAACATAAAAATGCTTACTTTGATATCCCTGTTCACAAAAGGCACCAATCTTTTTGAGATTTGTATTATCAATGTATTTCTTTGCCCTTCGGATTTTCTTTCTCCCCAAGAGTTTTTTACCAAATGCCTTGATCCGGTGATAGCCCATTGCAGGTTTCAAGCCATACAGCTATTCCCTTATCTGAATGATTGTTTGAGCTCAGCCTCAACCAGTCAAGACACTATAACAGCCTTACAGTGTACCATATATCTTTTCAATAATCTAGGCTGCACTCTGAACCTAAAAAAATAACATGTCTACAACTGCTTACATACCATTAGCACACAACACACTTCCCTGCTGCCACTCATTCATATTGGCAAGTGCCCTAACCTTAACTATCCCTTTCAGAACCCTGACCCTAAACCTAACCCTAAAAACAACTCCCTTTCACTCCCTATCCCTAACTCTAAACCAACTCCCCTTTACTCCATAACTCTGAGACAACTCCAGATAGCTAACTAACCCTAACTCTAAACCAACTCCTGATCGATCCCTAACCCTAACTCTGAGGCAACTCTTGATGAGTCCCTAAACCTAAAATTCCCCTCCCTAAAACTAAAGCCCACCCCAGTTTCCATTTCCCCTTTACCTGTGCCATGATGAGACATTCACAGTGACTGATCACTTTAGCATCTGCTTCCCTGAACTCATGTTCAAGCTTGGGCAGCTGCTCGGCCAAGTGGGTCGATGGGGAAACAGCCACTCAAGCCCATGCCATTGAGTTCCTACATTTCAAGCAGCTGGGGCTCAAGTGGCTGTAAGGGTCCACTAAAAAAATCAACCCTGATTTCTTCTCACAGACTGGTATTTCTGGGAAGCCTTCTGGACTTATCCCTGATGACTATGTTTCTTCGTTTAGAAACAAATACATCATAATCATCAGCACTTTTCCAATGTCTCTCATTCTCTCTCGCTCTCTACAAATAATGTCTACTGTGAGAGAATTTCTGAGAGTTCTAGGTTTCCTGGGCACCTTTATCCTTATGATCCTTCATGCCAGATGTCACATGTGAAAGATCTTGTGGTTTCTCAAATAAGATTGGGCTCAACACTTCATCTTTTTTCTTTCACAATTCCAGTTCTCCTTTTTATGAAGAAAGAACTCCTTTGGTGGGCCAATCAAATCCTATAGAACCCAGGTCTCCCTTTTTCCCCTCTCAAGCCCTTTCATACAGTGGCCACATATGCCTTGGACTTTGCTTGGGATTCTGTCTGTAAAGGTGTCAAGGTGCAAGGAATCTGGAAAACACAGTATCAGTGCAAACACGCCAGCCTGAAGGAGATGATGGCTCATAAATGCCTTGAAAGTGCTGAATCAGATGTGGTGTCCAAGAACTCTTAGTGGTGACAGACACAACTGTGATGAGGTACATAAACAAACAGGGAGGTACAAGATCATACCTCCTTTGCAGGCTGGCCATGATTGCTTGAGACACAGCAGTTTGGTACAACATATTTCTTCAAGCAACTTACAGTCCATCAGAGCAAATCTAGGGTCTGTCTATAGATGCTACACTGGAAAATCTTCTTGCAGATAGTCCACTAGTGGGGAATCCCCCAAATAGATCTTTTAGCCTCCAGTATGAACAGAGAAGTGAAACAGTTCTGTTCTAGGACACCCTGCAAAGAGACCTGAAAAACAAATGCCATTTCAGTCCCCTGGACTTAGTTGTTTCTTTATTCCCTCCTTTTCTCTCATTTCTAAAGTCCTTCAAAAGATAATAAAGGACTCACCAAGGTATTACTGATTTCTCCATTTTGGCCTAGATAAGACTGTTTTTCTCTTCTCATGCAAATGGTTAGGGGCAATTACCTAAAATTTCCACAAAAAGTGGACTTGCTTACATGGGACAACAGATTTCTGATTCATACCAGTATTTTAAATCTCAGTCTGTTTGGACTTTTAGGAACTTTTTTTTCCTATGGACATGCAGCATATATTAAATGATCATATGCAGCTAGGAAATCTTATCTGTCCAAGTGGAAAAGATTTCCTTTTTGTTGCCAAAAGAGGGGACAGGAACCATCTGAAGGGGTCACCCCTGATTCTCCAGTGCCTGTGTGAATTCAGTTCTTGTCTAGCATATACTCTTCAATAAAGATACATCTCTCAACCATTTCTATTGGTCTACCAGTGGATCTCCCTCATTCATCTTTATGTCGAGTCAGTACATTTTTAAAGGGGGGGTTGAATGTTAGACCACCAAGAAAAAAGTGGCTCCTTCATAGGATTTGAAGTTTATTTTAGAAAAATTAACTCCTGCAGCCAGCTCTTCTCTAAGTTTTTTTTAAACTGAAAGATTGCCTTGCTGATAAATCTAACTTCTGCTAGACTGGTATCTGAATTGCAGGCCGGGCCTTACTACTACTTTGCCTTTTTTAACTTTTTACAAGGACTGGTTGATTCTCAGACCCAGTCCTTCCTTTATACATGAAATTGTCTCCAAATTTAGTCAATCAATTTCATCCAGTTCCTTGTTTTCTATCGTGATCTTTAAAGCCAAGGAGAAAGGATTCTTGATTTGCTGGAAGTACATATATAATAAATATATCATATGGGCAAAACTAAAGACTGTAGAAATTTTGATCAACTTTTTATGTCTTATGATGGTAAGAAAAAGGGACTGCTAGTGTCTAAACTACTCAGTATCTAGATGACTCTTCTACTCCATTCAGGTTTGCTATACTAACCATGGCAAAAAAAATCCTCAGAATGTCACATCTGAAGCTTTCTAGAAAAGTGCAGACTATAGATCTATTTTAAAAACAGCTACTTGGTCTTCAGTCTTCACACTTACCAATCATTACAAGCTTGATAATATTTCCAGAGTCAGGGCAGGCTTCGCGAGAGCTGTTCTTAAAGGAATTCAGAACTCTGGTCCTTCTCTGTCCATCCTTTCCTCTTGATCTTTGGCAGTTATTCAATATGTAATGGCTACTTTAACAGTAATCTGATGAGGAATAAAGTACAGTTGTGTAGTTAACTCATCCTAATTATAGATGTTCAAACAGCTCACATCTATGGTACAAATAACCTCAAATTATCCCTTGTCTGACCAGTGTGGGAATCCTGCTCTTTTTTTTCTTGACGAGACCTTACTAGGAGAAGTAGTCTTCAGCCTCCCTCTCTAGGGTCAAGAAACCTCTAAGTTTTGGTGCATCTGTACTTCCTTCTTATACTAGCATGTTGACTCATGCTAAGGTTAGCACATGCAGAAGAAGCCTAAAGATTTGCAGACTATCCAAATATATGATAACCTTGGCAGGATATGTCCCACATGTAATGCTTACGACAGCAGCGATCTGTTTGAAATTCTACCCTTAAAGTAAGTTAAATACAAAATTGTACTTTATTGTATACTTTTACATTGTCTCTGGTGATTTAAGTTAACTTTTATTTAGTACCAGAAAATTATGAGTCAGGAGAATATTTTCATTCATTCTGTTTCGGTGTTAATTCCATATGCAGATAATAAATGTACAGTGCCACTATTAAAAACAATATGCTTTGTGGACTGCATTCACATTCCTTGAATGCACAACATTGCCTGTAGATATATGTCCTACATGTCATAGCAAGTGATACACACTGGGGACAGTTCTCTTCTTATATGTGCAGTTTATTTATAGTGCAAAGTCTAAAATAAAATTTGCTTCTAATGGAAAATGTAAACAAGCACTTTTTTGTTTATATTTCAATTCTGGACTTGTCAGTACAGTTGTAAATTCTCATGATGAAAAGCCATTATTCATTATAGTTTTCAGGCATTGAAACTCCGGTAAAGCTGCCTCACACATCCAGAGTTAGATTTCTGGTATTCCTCAAGTAAACCAACAATTAGGTGCTACTTTTTGGTAATACGACAAAGGGACTTCTGGTATTCCTAGGTAAATCCACAATTATATTTCCAGTACTCCACAGTTTCTTCTGGTCATGACCCTTCCAACACTTTCCACTCTTGGTCTTGAACAATCCCTCTTTGTGAGATGCAAATATATCTAACTGTTTGGGCTACAGGCCTTGCTTTTAAACAGCACATCACCTGGAAATTCATATAACATTTCACTACTACATGCTTTACTACAATAACATCTTGTCTAAAGGCACTGCCCTTTGGCTGTTATTGTATCATATGCCATTATGCCACAATGTATGTGTATATGTGTGTGTGTAAACATACACACATACATATATACTTTATATATATATATATATATATATATATATATATATATATATATATATATATATATATACATACATACACACACACACACACACACACACACACACACACACACACACACACACAAAGATGTGTATAAAATGCCTTTACATATATATCTACAACTTAGACATGACATTGTCAGTGAATGCACATATTTCCAAAGCTATGGTTTTCCCACTATACTGTTGTGAGAATTGGACTATAAATAAGGCTGTGCACAGGAAAAACTGATACCTTTGAACTGTGGTGTTTGGGTAAAATGGTGAGAATTCTGAGGATTATAAGAACATCAGATCAGACAATACCTAAGGAAAAAAAACACACTGTTCACTGGAAGGTCTGATGGTAAAACTAAAAGCCAAATACTTTAGCCATAAAATGCAAAGACAGAATTCATTAGAGTGATGCTGGGAAAGATCCCAGGCAAAAGAAGAAGAAGAGGGCAGCAGAGTCTAAGATAGATAGACAGCATAACTGAAGTAATAAATATGAATTTGCAAAAAACTTAAAATAAGCGGTTACTTACAGACAGGCCAAGTATACTAAAGTTCTTGTGGTCACAAAAAGTCAGATTCAATAAATGACTAAACAACAGCATCCACAATTTTGCCCAAGTCATTTACATGGCAGAGAGAAATGAAGTCATGACCACAGCCCAGATGACCTGCATCTGAGTAGCAGCCCTTGTATTGTTGAAGCCAGTCAGAGAGGAGTGGGAATAAGTGGCCAGTCCTGCTGCAGGAGTACAGTCTAGAAGAAGGACTCATCAAAGCACTACACATGCACTATGACTCAGAAGTATCATCTCAGTCAATAAATACTAAATAATTTCATTCCAACCAAGCATGATGGAAGTATGAACTGATCCTATTAATGGCATAGCTAGCAGTGCACTGCACTCTGATAAGTTGCTTTGTCCAGCACACTACCCACGCACAGCTAGATCTTCTTTTGACTTGGTACACCTCAACTGTTTGACAGTGGCCAAGGGAAATACATTATGTCCAAAGCCTCAAGTGATGTATTAAGCATGTTTTGGATACACACATACTGAACTGTCAATCTAGATCCATAATCACTTAACAGTGATCAAGTGAAAGAAGGTCAGTTTCTTTCAAACACATACTGTTTCTCCCAAACAGAATAATCACTTTTTAATTGGGTAAGCCTCTTATATTTTACTTTGCTGAAGTGAAAGCACTACGTACAGTAATGCATTTCAGTTTGTTTTAGTTTACTTTAGTCTCTATCTCTCTGTCTCACACAGACAGACACATACACACACACACACACACACACACACACACACACACACACACACACACACACACACACACACAGACCACCTACCCACCAAAAGTCATTTTAATGTGATTGACAGTAGCCCCTGTTACTTTCATAGACAAAACTGTATCATGTTACCATCTATTAAGTACACCTCATTTTTTTCTGTGAACAAGTGAAAAAAAATTCTGCTTGCACAAGTTATTCAGCTTGTTTGACAGATAAAAGCAATCTCCACCACCTATGTTGCCATGATAATTTAGTAGACAGTATCATTCAGGCAGAATAACCCCTCAGATACACACACACACACACACACACACACACACACACACACACACACACACACACACACACACACACACACACACACACACACACACACACTCCAAAGGGTTATACACGTAGTGTTTTACTCTGATGAAGCAAAAAATGTGCTGCATATATATTTATTCAGCTTGTTTTTCACACATACAGCCTGATCAATTGACAGTAGATCAGCTGCTTTTACATAAAAGCTAACCACCATTCCCTGATAATCAATGTAAAATATAAATAGTTATAATGTGGTTAAGTGAAATGCTTTCAAAAATAAGGCATTCAGCTTGCTTCATCCTATAACTCCACTTTTATCACTGTTTAACAGGGATCACATTGAAGCTTCATTTTCTACACAAACATATGCCTTAACCTTCAGATCAGAAGATTGGTTTTAAAAGTAAATTCATATTTACATTTAAGAAAAGCCACACCCTCCTTTGACTCTTTATATAACCCCTTACCTAAATCATTCTTCCTGAGGTCTCAGACCCTAATGGTATTGGTGCATAACAGCACACAACATCATTTTCATGTCTGTTTTTGGCTCAGTTTTACTTACAGAATGAGATATTTCTTTCCTTATTTATTCGACATTTTAATCAGGTGAGTGTGGTCTGATCCATGGTCCATTTTCAGCCACAGCCTAAGCCATGGGCTGGAATAGAAGTACACTAAATAAATGCTAACAGCCATGAGTGTGTAGAGTACATGTGACCGACGCCAACAAAAAAAATATGTTTACTGTCATAAAACATGCATATTTACAAACAATTATAATTTTAACCCAACAGGCACTCCTATAATTAAACATATTTACAAGGATGAGCAAGTACCTATATGCAAATATTGATTACCATTTTAATGTTATATTAGATAAAGAATATACCATTAGTAACTCTTCTTAGCTAAACATATACAGCCATAGTTAAATTGTACATTGCTGTTGCCAGATATATATGAATAATTTATCCTTGTCATATATTTATATTAATATCAATTTAAAAATGATTTGTGCTGTAAATTAAGACATGATTTTAGCCATACTCCATATTGCATTTGCACTTATATTCTTCTTTAAGATATCATTTTTATTTTGTGTACAGGAAGTAAAGTTATTAATGTTTCTCAGTTAGTGGAAGACAGTCCCATGATACAAGGGTAGTTATAGAGAATACTGTTTCTGCTATAGTGAGATTAAATTTAAGCCTGTCTAATGTGGAAGCTTGCTCATTAGCTGTTCACAGGGAGTATATAAGATATTTTTTGCATACTTTGGCATGTACTGTGGATAGTGGTTGCCATATGACAATGTATACATAAGTACTATGTAAGAATACGAGTAATTTATGCCTGTCAAAAAAATATTAATGTTTATGCTCTCATTATTGATGCACAAAAAGCATTTGATAGAGTTAATTTGAAATTTTTGTTTGATGTTTTATCATACTTTAGTATACCTCAAGAATTTATTTTAACATTACAAATATTATATAATAACCCATATACAACATTATATATCAATAAAAATTTTTCTAAAAGAATACAAATTAAGAACGGAACTTGTCAGGGCTGTCCTTTATCTCCTATATTATTTAATCTATATTTAGAACCACTATTTTTACATATTTAGCAAAATATATACCATAATGCCCCAATAATTTATGGCACTAAAATTTCCATGACTACCTTTGCTGATGACCTCAACATCTATTGTACGACTCCAATTTCAGATACTAAAAAAATACTAAAAGCAGTGGAAGACTTTGCTGAGGTATCCAACTACAAGATAAACCTTAAAAAAAAAAAACTTATTTCCTTTAAAAACACCAAAACCTTTTTCTCTTTTACCACTGGTAGGACAAGTTAGATCAGAGAACAAGATAAAGTACTTGGGTGTTATCTTTTCTACAGATAACAGAGATTTCTATGTAAGTTTCTTTGGGATCATATATTGTCCGACTTAAGAAGATGGAATAATTTGAAATTACCAACAATGGCAAAAGTTTCAATAATTAAAATGAATGTGCTACCCAGAATTTTATACATTTTTAGAGCCACTCAAGTCTTGATCCCCAGGAAATTTTTCAAACAAATTCACACAGAATCGGCTAAATTTATATGGAAACCTAAGAAGACTAGAATATCATATGATAAACTGATGACTCTGAAAAATAAAGGAGGCCTAGATCTACCTAATTTTGAAATTTACTACTTAATAATAAATTCTAATAGAATTTTAAGAATAGCTTACTATGAGATATCTAGTAATAAATGGTCACCCAAATGGGTAGATATGAATCATAAACACGTTGTAAGTTTGAATATTAACCCAAAAGCTCTACCTTTTTTAAGCAAAGATACTTTTAAATTATTTTCTTTAATGGAGCATATTAGAGTATATATAAGTCTAATACAAAATCTTTTCCAATCATTAAATCTCTTGCAACATATGATGATTTTTCAACCCTTTCATAAGAACCCGAATTTGAAAATCAATAAACAATTAATAGATCTTAAAAAATATCCACTTATAATTAATCTAACTTTACTTGAGATGTATCCATATTTTAATCATTCAGTTCATGATATGTTGCTGGGGATGAATCTTCCTAAATCTTACTTTATAATATTGAGACAATTAAATGATCTCTCTATAAATTACTTCAAAGACTTTAAAATTGATGAGGAAACGTTAACTAATTGTTCAAATTTATGGTTAACGCTTAGACAAGATACCAAATTTATTACCTCTACAAGTGAACTGATAAGAGTTGAAATACCAAAATCAAATACTCTTGTCAAAATATTGGAAAAATAAAATACCATTGATAGAAGAAAATAAAATATTAAAGGCAATTAACTTAATAAAATCAGTTTCTCAACAAAAATTAATATTTACACAATTGATATTTAATAATGCCTACTATACACGCCTCAGCTTGCATAAATTTAACTCGAAAAACTTGACCTCTTGTACATGTTCTGGAGCTGTAAATGTATATACAAACTTTGGAATTCCTTAAAAATCCAACTACAAAAGATGGGGTATCAGCATTTTACACTTTCTTGGGAATTCATGATTCTACATATCCCTCCTAATAATTTGGATAGAACCCAAATGATTATACTTATAAATATTTTCTTATTAATGAAACTTTATATAGCTACAAATTGGTTGACTCCATTTCAAACTTCATGGGAAAACTTTAAAGGTTTAGCCATGAAACATATTCTAGCACACAAACTTTTAATCAAGGATAATAAAAGGAATATTTATAACCTGAAGGTGTGGGAACAAATTTTCAACATTATATTAGTTTAATGTACCGAATTTAGCTCAACCCCAGGACATGCATACTTAATTTGAAAGTTGGTAAGAACAATCCATTCTAATGATAGTAGATCTTTTGACTCTTGTTATTACATGTTCCTTTCTTTTCTTCATTGATTTTGTTTAACGGATGGAAGCATTCATGTAAATAGTGTACATAGTTTGTAGTATGGGTGTTAGTAGCTTAACTTGGGTATTATTTGTATTTCTTTTTCTTTGCTGTTTTTCTTTATTGTATGAAAAATTGGTAAAATAATAAAGATTTATTATTGAAAAAAAAAAGAATATGAGTAATAAGGTGACCTTTGTTGTTACAGGACACAAGTTTGATTTACCCAGTGTAAGATAGTCATGTTGTATAACATTTGTTAGTGATATGAAGCAGCATGTTTTGCTTTAGATTATTTGCATGTATTTGGTGTTTTGTAATGAGTTTAAGGAAACTGTAGTTGAGCAATAATCAAGTTTTGAGTATAAGCATTCTGATTTATACTGCACTTATTGCCACAGTTGCAAGCATACCAATAAATTTGAAGTCAAATTTAAGACACTGCAGTACAGTTCTTTCTACCTACGTTGTATGTGGTGTTAGACTTAAATGTTGGTTCTTATGTAAGTTTCAGCAGGAACTTTTTTGGTTGACTTACGTGTTTTTTTTTTTTTTTTGGTTTTTTTTTTTTTTTTTGTTCTTTAATCTCAGTTTGCAAGGAAATTGTCAGTTTCAGAGGACTTTCTAAGAGCTTAAAGGCTGACTTGTACATGACTGTTAACTTCTTTTCCTATAGCTGTTTTCAAATCACATTAAAGCCTTTTTGAAGCCATGCCTGCAGGTTCTTTTATATCTGTTACAGCATAAGGGTACAATATAGTCTGTGTCTAAGTAACATTTATTTTAGGTAGGTCATTTGACAGATATTTCTTGAAAATGTAAATAATAGTAGACTTTACAGAACATTGAATCTGAATATAAATTACCTGGTTTAGATGAATAACTGCTATTTATAAATATAAATGTTCTGTTTGATAAATATAAGGAGAATCTTTTAAGAACATGTATCTAAGACTAATTTTCCAACATGATAATCAGGAGATCATAGTCTATGGTTATGCTAAATAGTTTGTCTTGTAATTAAAAAAATAAAGGGGCAAGGCATATCGGTTGTGACATCAGGAATGCCTGAGACAAAACACATTCTCTTCCAAAAGCAGGTGTCCACATCCTCAAGAAATCAAAGAAACATCAGTTTCAATCTTTTTTGCTGAAACATGAAAAACAATTCAAAAAGATTAAATGTGGTCAAAAAAATTTAAAACTGAAGAATGAATCCATAATGGTAAAAATTCAGCACCTAAAGACATTCAGACTTGCTTCAAATATATACAAGAGAAGAAGCTGCCATTGACAATAAAGCAGCTAGAACCACTTAAAATCCCAAATATTAACTGTTAAGATAACATATTGTTTTTAAAAAGTGTTTGAAACCTTGCAAGTAAGGAAGATACTATGAGTATAGGTAGCACTATAGATTCTGGGGGCAAAGTAGTTTTGATTTCAATAGGTGCTTCCACGAGAAGTTCTGTAAGTAAATCTACAGCTACAAATCTGGTAAAGTTAATAGGTTCCTGCATAGTTTGTACTAAACAAGAATCATCAAATTTTAACATATCTGAAGCCATATTTACTTATAGTGAAGTTACAAATACAAATGTTTCTACAGTAAAAGTTGATTCCAATCAGTTTAACATTAAATCAGATGTGTTCACAATGTGTTCCAAAGTGAAAGATTTTGATGTACCAGATTTTGTGAATGCTATAACTAATACATTACAGGACATAAAACATAAATGTAAAAACTCTTGAACTTATATAATTCTATAACTCATGCGGTTACCTATTAGAAAACTTTATTACCAACAAATTCATCGAAGTAAACATATGACAGAACTGGAAGAAAAACTGTTAGCCTTACCATTCAAACAAGAAGCAACTAAAGGCCAATTAGAGGTAATCAAAAAACAAATGTTAATTTAAAATCACTTCTATTAGATTCTGAAACATCTTCATATTGTGGGTGTTGCTGATGACTGGGACAAACAGGTCTGGAACAACCTCTACAAAATATATTTAATAATTTACATGTCCATGAAACAATGCAAACTTTCAGGTTAGACAGATTTCACAGGGACATCAGCATCCAACAGTAACAGTCAAATGAAAATGAAAAAAAAAGATCAATCATAATAAAAATTCTGTAAGACTAAAGACTGAAAAAATATTGGCAGCTGCTATATGGAAGAAAGTTTTTACATATGGAGACAATATTTCTATCTTGCTGATTTGCTCTGTGATGTCATAAAATAAGAGAAAGCATTTTCAGGAGTTTGCTCTCTCTTCTTCTCTTTTATGGAGAAGAAATATTAAATCATTTTTACAACCATCAAAACTGAAAATTATTTAGAAGGGCATTTCACTTATTTTTTCATCAGAGAACAGACACAGATAGTCAGTACTGGGAATAGTCTGAACTTTATTGTATGCTGTCTGGACCACTGCAGATGGATATTACATGGACTTAAGAACCTTTTCCTACTTCTCTTTTTAGCATGTGTGTGGTGGTTTGGGAAGCTCTCCTTGGTTTATTGTCTTTCTTGTAGATTTGAAGTTACTTGTTTTAAATTTTATATACACAATTTAAATGGCATTGCCTAAAGTTGGAAGTATCAATATAACATGCTCACATATTTCTCTACAGGAATAATTTTAAAACAGATTGATAACTATCCATAAAAGAAACAAAATGATCTATTTTTAATAAAAGAAAAATAAAGCACCATGTTCAAATGGCTATGTTGCAAAATATTACTATACATTTCCAGAATAATTAGTTCCAAAATTATGACAATTATCTCAATTTTATGACTACACCAATGAAAAATACCACTTCTATAAATTTAGCTGAAGTAATTTTAAAATGGAAAGATGGTAAAGTGGGTACCAGACCAGAACATTATAGACCAATATGAGTCTTAAACACAGAATATAAGATTATTGCTACAACCACAAATCAAGGATTAATTAAACAATTATATACAGTAACTCTTCCAACTCAGTTTGTTTTTGTCTAAATAAGTCAATAATAGATGCTAATAAATATCTTCAGGTTTAATTATAAATTATTCATTTTTGAACATGCAAAAGAAACAACTGATTTGGTCAAATGTGATGCATGTAAGGCTTTTGATAAGACTAATATGGAGTATATTTGGCAAGTAGTAACATATTATTCAGTTGCTACCTCACTCATAATAATTTTTATTTTATTTTTCTTTATTTAACATTTGTTTTACCAGGATAAACTCCGACTGGACAACAGGTATCTGTTTTCAGCGGAGTACTGGGGAGAAAAGCTCTGAGAAGGTACAAGATGAAATACATAGGTTAATAACAAGTGGTAAACATGCTAACATGTGAGGCAAAAAAATAGTTAAATGCAAACAAACTCATAATACAGTCAGGAGATCACAAATCTTACAGTGATCGTACAATATTGAACATAAGGTACCCAGAAGTAGGCATATATTTGCAATATTTACAGTTAAATGCAAGAACAAACTCATGATACAGTCAGGAGATCCCAAGTCTTACAGTAATAGTACAATATATGAACATGAGGTACCCAGAAGTAGGTACATATTTACAATATTTACAAAATGTACAATGCACATAGGTGGTAGCATAATGTAAGCATCGGAGGCTTCAGGGGTTAGATGACCTATAGTTCAGTGGGGATTCGGGGGAGGTCTTTGCAATTGCAAAGAGGGTTAGCAATAGAGGTGGGTTTTAAGGAGGTCCTTAAATGTGGTTGCACGATTTTGTATCCTGAGGTCGGGTGGGAAGGTGTTACATGCTTTTGCAAACTCATGGGAGAAGAGGGCTTCTCCAGAGCTGTTCTTGCATGGATTAACTTCAATCAGGGATTTGTTACTTGATTGTAGTTCCCTGCTGGAGTTGTGGAAGTTTACTATGCCAGCTAGGGCAGGGATTCTCTCTGGTTGGTATAGAATTTGGTGAGTGATGATGAGCTGGTGGTAGCATACTAGGTTTGGGAATTCTAACCAGTGTAGCTAAAGTAGGGATTGACAGTGGTGGGAGTGTGATTTAGCATTGGCAGCGAACCTAGCTATTTTATTCTAGCAAGTGGAGAGTTTGTTCAGGTCGGTTTTATTGATTTTGGTTAGAACTGAGGAGGCATAGAGTAATGCTGATAAGAGATGAGTTCTGGCTATGGTAGGGGGTAAGGAATTGTTTGCCACAATACAGGCATCCTAGCTTTTTATGGACTTTAGAAATGGTTTGAATAATGTGTTTATTTTATTTAAGTTATTGGTCAATAGTGACACCTAGTACCTAGTAGTTTAGCCTCATCAACTAGGGTGATGAGGGTGCTATTGGCTGAGAGGATGGTGAAGGTGGGGTCACAGTGTTTAGCTGGGTGGAATAGCATTAGCTGTGTTTTTTTTGGGGGGGGGGGTTAGTATTAGTTTGTGGTTGTTTAGCCAGTTCTCTATCTCAGTGAAGATTTCTTACACTATACTTTGTAGTAGATGGATGTTGGGTGCTGAGCAGATTAGGGTTGTGTCGTCTGCATACTGAACAATATCAGCTTTAGTGGTTGCTAGGTGGAGATTGTTTGTAAATATGTTAAAGAGAAGGGGGCCTAGGATTGAAAGACACTGCATGTGACAGGGAGTGATGGGGATAGGGAGTTGGCCTATTTGACAGATTGTGAGCAGTTGCTTAGGTAATTGTTGAACCACTGCAGGGAGAGGTTATCATACCAGGTTATGGTTGAGCTCAGAGAGGCAGGTAAGGAGTTTGTTATGGAAAACTGTGTCAAATCCCTTGGATAGGTCTAGGAAGGTGGCAGAAACCAGTTTCCCTTGATTCCTGTGTGAGTTTATGGTACTGGAGAAGTTAATTAGGGCAGTGTTGGTGCTATGGGATGGTCTGAATTCATGTTGGGTTTTAGATAGTAGATTGTTGGTTAGTAGGTGGGTGAGGACTTGGTGGCGGATACATTTTTCTAGGATCTTAGATAAGGGTGATAGGATTGCAATGGGGTGGTAGCTGGAGAGTTCAGTAGAGGGGCCGCCCTTGTGGAGGGAGATGATATATGAGGTTTCCACAAGGATGGAATGGTGCACATAGAAATGGACTTATTGATAAGTAGGGAGATGGGGTAGGCAATGGTATTGGATGCAATTTGGAGATATTTGGCTGGTAGATGGTCAGCAGCAAGGGTGGGTGGTTTGAGTTTTGCTAAGAGTTTTTGGATGGTTGATGTTGGTACTGGTTTGAGTGAGAAGGGGGGGTTAGTTTGGCATTTTGGGGATTGTGGTTGGGTTGTGGGTGACATATCATTCACTAGTTTCAGTATGGAGGAGGTAAAATAGTTATTGAAGTTTGAGGATATGTTATGGTCAGTGCCTTTGATGTTTGGTGGCGGTGTAGTGGCTTTTACGGGCTGGAGGATGTTGTTCACTGCAGCCCAGAATTTTTGTGGGTTGTTGCTGTGTTTCCTTTGTAAGGAAATATAGTGGTTTTGTTTGTCTGACTTGACCTGCTTTTTTGCTTTATTTCTAAGTTCAGAAAAGGTTTTTCTAGTTTCAGGTGTTTTGTGTTGTTGCCAGATTTTCCAGGCTTTGTCCCTATCCTTAAGTAAGATCTTTGTGGATTACTCTAGCCAAGGGGCAGGGTTGCTGCGTACCCTAATTGTTTTGAGTGGGGCTAATTGGTTTAGAATCTCTAGGAATGTGGAATTAAAGTATTCTACTGCATTATCAAGGGGAAGGGTTTTTAGGGGGATCCAGTTGCAGGATTTTAGGGTTTCTGAGAATTGTTCTGAGGGGAAGTTTTTCAGGAGCAGGTTTGTAGCAGGGAGGGTGGGTTGGTATATCTAGGTTTGTGCCGAAGGATTAAAGTTAGACTGTGGTCACTGAGGGGAGTCAGGTAGTGTCCCACATCGGTGGGCAGTGATCCAATCCAAGATGGATTCTCTTTTTTGTGGGTGAGTGTATGAGTTGAGTGAAGTTATACAGGTTTATGTGGTTGGTGGCTGTTGGTGAGTGTATGCTGTTCCAGTCAATGTTTGTGTCACCTAGGATGACAGTTTCTTGGGAGAGAGAGTGGGATGCCCAGTGGAGTATAGATTCTAGGGTATTAAGGTTGTTTCCTGGTGGAATATAGATACTGAGTAAGTTTAGTTGTTTGTGCTGGTTTAGTAAGAGTCTGGTGAAAAGGGTCTCAGAGTTGTCAATATTTGGGGTTTCTTTTTGAAGGAGCTGGACTTTTAAGTTGGATTTGTAAATAAGGGCAATGCCACCTCCTCTTCTTTGTGCTCTATCTACTCTTAATATGTAAAAGCCAGGTGGGGTTATAGTGTTGTCTTTAATATGGGGTTTAAGCCATGTTTCTGTGATGACCATCTGTATGCAGACATTAAAATATGTATTAAAATCAATAATGGGATTTCACCCTCTTTTTCAGTTACATCTGGTGTTAGACAAGATTGCTTCTTATCTGCCATCTTATTTGTTTGGCCATTAACACTTTATTGTTTAAAATACAGTGGTCCTTTATAGGACATTACTTGTATAAGAAATGCGACTCTCTTGATTGCTTAAAAAGATAGCATAATGCCTAGATTTATCAATTTTTGGCCAAGATATTCAAAAGGTTACACATACGTATTATAACAGTGACATAAAAGATTGTAGGATATGTAATTACTTCTGATAAATCTGAAAGGTTACAGTTAAGGGAACATTCTACAACAGTTAGTAAACAGGATAGTTGTATCCCTGTGGTAGATTATTTTACATTTCTCGGTATTAGCATTGTATCATACTATGAAAGAATTGTGGAAGAAACCTATAAGTTATAACTTAATAAAATGAAAAGTAAGCTAGACAAAAGTCATCATATAGTTTTTTCTTGATCAGGGAGAATTAATAATATTAAAATGTCAGTATTACACTTGATCTTTTTTCCTTACAAATTGCATTAACCCCTCCCAAAACTGAATGGATATCTCAGATTAAAAGAACGGTAACTAAATTTCTTTAGAGAGAAGATTCACCTTGCATACAATTGCAAGCAGCAGGAGCATCACTTATTCAAACAGGATTATCTTTACCTGATTTCCAAAGATATGCAAGTGTGTGTTCTTTTACCAACGTATTCGATATACAATATGGGGTTAAAATAATCTGTCAACATAGAAATCTGATTACACATTCTTTATGTTTCATAACAAAATTGTTATACTCCATATCTCGAGATTTTAAATTAATGTATTTTCCCCTATATTTAGAGCAACTGTCATTGTTATTTAAAAGGTCAAAATTCCTTGGGAAGAACATGAAATATTAACCGCTATTCAATATTGAAACATATGTCCTCAATTCGAAAAATGGTCACAGAATGATTATTTGAATAACATACAGATGATAATTGTTCTGATTGATAAGTTACATAAAACTTTTAGGAATATATTTTGTGAGAACTCTGAGGAAACTGTCAAACACAGCCTATTGGTGAGTTAAAAACAAACTTCATTAGTTTATAAAAATGTTGTAAAAACTGATATTCAATATGACCTTATCTAGCAAATTGAAGTGTGAAAAAAGTATTCAGTACAGCTTTTTCAAACCAGTATTGGAAAAATAATTTAGAAAAAGTTAATTTTATTCACAAATCTGTTAGGAATAGATTAATTCAGTTTAAAATTGTATAAAGCATTCATTATACATGCAATAGGCTATGTTTGATGTGTAAATCAAATAACCCAAAATTTCTGGTTTTATATGTTTAAATCTGCAGACTCTTATCATTGCTGCTGGTCATATCATACCATATATGATAAAATACTTTTCAAATTATGTATACATTACTTCACATCAAATTTGAATTCACTCCTGAAGTGTTTCAGTTTGGACATGAATAGTTCATATTCACTAGATATTTGAACTAAGATAAGCCTAGCGTCAAATGGTTACTAGAAGAACAATTCCAGGAAATTGGAAAGCTTCTGCAGTGCCTGTTTTTCCATTATAAAGATGGTGGAATCTATACTTAGAATAAATGCATGGTCACTGGGAATAAATTTACTCTGTAAATATAAGTGTGGCTTTAATCAACAATAACAGACCCTCCCCATTCATCCACTTCATGCTTCCAGCCCTCCTAAACCCACGTCATAAATGTAAGCATAATCAGTCCTCCTGTACCAGACTCTTATTTTTAGGATACTGGCAGTTGCCCAGTATGTAGGTATTTGCCTACTTCAGATAAAAATGAAGACAATAATTGCATCACTTTTACAACACAATTCAGTCATCCTACTAAAGACTGACCAAAACCTTCTGATTCCATGAATGGGAGAAACTCTTTTTTATAAGGCACTGCAACTAATAACTGTAACTTACTAATTTTTAATATCTTGGTCATAAATGTTCAAATGATTTACACTACTATAGGCTATGAGCTACAGTACTGTTACTGTGAAACTTTCTCCAGAAATTAATTTCACAGTCACTCTATGACATTTTACTTCTGGTATAAAACTGACACTTTATATGGCCAGCACAGTGGTGCAGTGGATAGTGTTGTCGCCTCACAGCAAAACGTTCCCTGGTTTGATTCTTGTCTGGGATGCCTTCTGTGCAGAGTCTGCATGTCCTCCCTGTCTTTGCATGGGTGTTTTCCCGGGTGCTCTGGTTCCTTCTACATTCCAAAGACATTCAATAAGAGGACTGGACACTCTAAATTTGTCACAGGTATAAGTGTGTGGTGTGGATGAACTACTGAGGCAGGGCTAACCACCCAGCGGTTTACACCTTGGCTTTAGAAAATTGTCACTGTTGAAGTGATATGCCAACCCCATGTGCAAAATTTGGAAAAAGGGGCTGTGGATGTATAGATGAAACTGACACTTTTACTATTTTTCATGAGGGAAGTTAGGAAAATGATCATTCTGTAAGTGAAGAACAAAAATACTGAAAAATGAGAACATTATGAGCCTGCATTAAAGTTCAGGTAGGTAGCCTTGTAGCACTAGCAAGTACTTTTCTCACACCAACTCATGAATATTATAGTTGTGATTTCAAAGAACAAGGACAGACTTTTTCAAAACTGAAAAGAGTCTTACATTCACTTGCTGAGCATGGAATGAAATAACAACAATACTACTTTTATTTAAAAGAGTAAGTCTTAAAGGGGCAATCCCAGTGTTCATAGGTTCATAGGTTCATACTAGGCTATCTGCCCTAGGGCATTTATAAGCCTAGCCAGAGTGTGTTTGGCTTTCACCACCCATTTTAAATTAATTTTGCTATGCCCTTTTTCGAGCATGGAATGAAATAACAACAATACTACTTTTATTTAAAAGAGTAAGTCTTAAAGGGGCAATCCCAGTGTTCATAGGTTCATAGGTTCATACTAGGCTATCTGCCCTAGGGCATTTATAAGCCTAGCCAGAGTGTGTTTGGCTTTCACCACCCATTTTAAATTAATTTTGCTATGCCCTTTTTCGAGGTTAGTATACTGTGCCTCTGTCTAACAGTGACACAGAAGTGATACCCGGGGTAAACCTATGATCTCCCATCCACTCATCAAGATTCCTCTTGAAGAGAGTCAATGAGGGACTCTGCCTAACCTGGACTGGGATTTTATTCCAGAGTGAAGGGAGCCTCTGGGTTATGAATCTGTCCCTCCAGCATGTCCTATTTATTTCAGTGCTGAGGTTCAAGTCTCTCGAGCGCGTAGCTCGATGGGATTTGGATTTTCTGAGGTGCAGCATGTCCATTAATTCCGGGTTGGACATGGCTTTATACGTCAGGCACAGATCGCTTCTGAGCAGGCGGTATGCCACTGAGTAGAGCTAGAGTTTCTTTAACCGGGCAGCATATGGCATTTGTTTGAGCCCTTTGATCCTCTTGGTGAGGTGCTTTTGGGGTCTTTCCAGTTGCTGCAGGTGTCTGGTAAGGTACATCCTAAAAGGGGCATTCTACTCAATTATGGGCCTGATGAGGGATGAGTAAAGAGGCACAATGACCTCCCCTGATCTAGATGTGAATCCCTTCATGATTAGGTGGGCTATATAAAATGTTTTTCTAACCACTTTGGCCACGTGGTTGTCAAATGAGAGATTGCTATCAAATTGGGTCCCCAGGTCTCTAATTACTTCTTCTGTACTTAATGGATTACCACCTATGTGGTAATTTGTGGGCACTTTGTTTTTGCCAAAGGGGATGACTATACACTTTTTGGCATTTAGCTTGAGGCCATGGCTCTGGTGCCAGTTATCTGTTTCTATGAGGCCCCTTTGGAGGATGCTTGTGTTGGCTGGAGAGTCGATTATGGCGCCCAGTTTGCAGTCATCTGCGAACTTGGTCACCACAGTCCTTCCATGTTGGCCTGTACCTCCGAGAAATATATACCGAACAAGAGAGGTCCCAGGACTGAGCCTTGTGGGATGCCACTTGTAACTGGTTTGGAGTCTGACATGGCTCCAGCAATTCTAACCATGTGGGTTCTGTCCTTGAGCCAGTTTGCAACCCATCTAGTGACATAGGGGTTTATATTTAAGCTGGTGAGCTTATCTATAATGCCCGAGTGAGGTATTGTATCGAAGGCTTTTGCGAGGTCCAGGTAGGCTGTGTGGACCACCTTCCCCTTGTCAATGGCCTTGGTGACTGTTTCAAAGAAATCGACCAGGTTTAAGAGGCAGGATCTGCCCTTAACAAAGCCGAACTGGGTAGGATCCAGTGTCTGTAGGTCCCCAATATCTTTATTTATGAGGTCCATGATGATCCTTTCCATAGCTTTGCAGACCAAGCTAGTCAGTCTTATGGGGTGATAGCTTCCAGGAGCCGTTGAGGCACCACCTTTGTGGAGAGGGACCACTGTTGCTGTACG
Organism: Protopterus annectens; assembly: GCF_019279795.1. Lineage (NCBI taxonomy): Eukaryota > Metazoa > Chordata > Ceratodontiformes > Protopteridae > Protopterus > Protopterus annectens. Next base: position 825,626,996 of record NC_056748.1, read on the forward strand.
CCACTCTTTGGGTACATATCCTGTAGTAAGGCTGAGATTGAACAGTAGTTTTATGTTTGGGTTTAGCTCTTCTTGGAGTTCATGTAGGCGCAGCCGGGACACTGTCTGCTCCCATTGCTCTGTTTTTTGCTTTGGAGAGGCCGGCTCTTACCTGAGCATCTGAGATGTCAGGGGGGCAGCACTCTGCTGGGATAGATATTTGCCCTTTTTGGTGGGGGGGGGAGTTTGCGCTGAACCTGTCAGCTAGGATGTTGGCAATGTCTGTGGGTTCGGTGTATTTTTTGTCATTTTGGACTAATTCTGAGCATATCTGGGAATTCCCACTCAGGTTCCTAACATAACTAAAGAAAGCCTTGTGATTATCCTTAGTGTCCTGTGCAATATTTCTCTCGAAGCTGGCCTTAGACGATTTTATGAGTGCCCGTAGTTTTTTGCTAATACTGATCAGGGATGCCTTCCCTTTTTGGGATTTTGTTCTATCATGTCGTAGCTTCCTCCTTCTATTGTATAGTTTGTTTATGGCTGGGGTCCACCAGACGGGACGTCTGTCTTTGGAGGACTGGGTCTTGGTTTTATTTGGGATTGCATGATTCATGCTTTCCTGAAGGTGTTCATAGAATGTGTTTATAAAGGATTCTGCGGTCTGGGCCATATTTTCGATAGGCCCGAGGGCTTTGAAGGATTCCACCTCGGTTTTGAGGAGTGTGAAATTTGCTTTAGAGAAGTTTTTCACTGTGGTTTTCTGGGCAGGGGGTGGGGTCGGGATGTGAATATCCAGTGAGATTAGTTTATGGTCTGATCTTACCAGTGAGGGATACACTTCTGGTCTGGAGCATAGAGTCCCCATGTTGGTGATGATCAGGTCCAGTATGTTTTCCCCTCTTGTGGGAGTGGTAATCAAGTTGTTCCATAGCATTTGAGTTTATAAATTATAGGAACCTTTGGGCTAGGGTGTTGGAGCTAGAGTAATGCTCCCAGTCTATGTTTGGTTAGTTGAAGTCGCCCAATATAATGGTGTTTGGAGAGACCTTCATATTTTCCAGTGTTCTCAGGAAGGCCGAGTGGGGTTCCTGGGTTTGGGAGGGTGGTCTGTAGCAGGCTATAAACTGGAAGGCAGTTTTACCCACTGTTGCACATGGATAGTCTCTGATGCTTTGTGCTGTGCCACCAACCTGGAGGTGTGGGTATCTTTGACGAATATTGATACTCCCCCTCCTTTTGTGGTTCGGTCCAAGTTTTGGGCCCGAAAAGCATGGTATGAGGTATAACCTGGTAGTGCTGGGGTGCTCTCTGGAGCCTTGAACCAGGTTTCTGTTACTGCACAGATATCGATGTTCTCCATGCTAAGGAGAGTTTCGAGTGCATGCATCTTGACGTTTAGACTTCTGGCGTTGAGTAGCATTACTCTTAGTTTCTTATCCCTTGTGATACCTATGGAGGTGGGTTTGTCTTTTGAGCCTTGCCTAAAAAGGCACTATGGGGGTAGCAAGAGCCTTTGCCAATATCCGAAAGCCCAGGGGTGACAGGTGCAAGCCGTCCCTAGCGAAGCATAGTGGCTTGTCGAGCATGTCATCCCAGGCTGACAGGCATTGGATCCCCTTTGAATGACACCAATACTTAAGCCAGTTGTTGAAATTGATCATCTTGTCTTCATATTGTGGCATCATTCTTTGTGAGGGTAAGATGCTACTCAAGGTCAGGTTCATACCAGCCTGGGCTACATGCTCAGAGAGCTCCTCTATGTCTCTTTTCATGTAGTCCAGGGAGGTAAGTCTCAGGTCATTCACACCAGCATGGACAATGACTGAGTCATATTTGTACTTGCCTTGGAGTGACCTGAGTGCTTGTGTTATGTGGCGGATACTAGTGCCCGACAGGCAGCTCACCATGACCTTCTCCTTGTTCAGCCTGATGAGCGGGACATCAGTGTGCCTGACGATAGAGTCACCTATTACAAGTGTATCAGGTGTGTTGTTTTGCCTTAAGGGCTGTGACTGTTCGGCACACTGGCTTTGTGAGCTATGTGTTGCACGTGTTTTGTTTTGGGGTAGCGGTTGCTTGGGTGTCTGCTTTGGAGGTCTCTGCTGCTTAGGCAGATTTTTATTTAGAGCCTCCAAGTATGTTTTTGTGTGTTTATGTGTTTGGTTTGCTGTCGTGGTAGGTCTATGTGAGACTGGAATTGTAGTGAGTGTGGTTTCCTTCTCCTCCTGACTGGTTATGCCAGTACTGAGTTGAGAGAGCTTAGCCTCCAGTTTGGCAATATGGTTGCATCTCTCACATGTGTTGGAATTTGTTGGGAGGAGGAGAGGGTTGTCTGTGTACATGAGGCAGTTGTAACATTTCCTCAAGATTCCCAGATTCACCAGCTGGACCGGAGAGGAAATTAAAATTAGGGTCCGAGTTAAGCTGACAGAAGTCACGCCCACCTTGACACGTCACTTTCATTCCCACCCACAGTGTCATCCTGCAAGTCCACAGTTCCAGTCTTGTTTAAGCTCCCAGGATAAATTAATCTTTGGATTTGTGTTCCTCTCTGACTTAGGCTGGATTGGGGAACTATGCCCCCAGCTCCTGGCTCATATTTAAAATAAAGAAAGCTATGTCAGTGAAAAGGGACATCAGTGCATAGTAATTTTTAAATTTTGCATCACTCATGCTTCTACAGATACACAAGCACCCGCTCATAAAAATAGTGCATTTGTCTAGTAGTATCCAGAAATCAGTACATATCAAACTAGAAGCTGAAAAATGAACAGAAGAGTGTGTCTACTAATGCTTCAACCTTCTGTCACACACTTGCTTTCTATGGAATTACTAACCAGTCAGAAAGTCACTACACCAGGCTACTATTCAAAAATCAGAAAACATTAAAACAAAGAGTTAGAAGGTCACACCGAAAAAACAATCAGAAAAAAACTAAATGGAAACTCCAACCAAGCTAGAACTTCCAATGAGTGACCTCACAAACCTCCTGTAACAGAGGCACATGGGATATATGCAAATGACCCTTATAAACGTCAGGTGTTTCAGCTATATGGTGATTCTGATTGCCCATGACTTCTACATTTGAAGTCGTTTTAATGGACAATTTCAGGCCAATAAAGCCAAACCCCACTAGCTATGGATATGCATATTTCGCCTTGTTATGACCTTGTCAGCATAGTATAAGCAGGCTGTTTGACTAAGCATAAGAAACACAGGGTTGTTATACCCAGCTGATGTCCATTATCATTAGGGTGACTGCAAAATATCCCAAATAACAAATTAAAACAAAGAGTTAGAAGGTCACACTTTTACATTTGAAGTCGTTTTATAGCTGTGTTTCTTATGCTTAGTCAAACACTCTGCTTATGCTATGCTGATGAGGTCATAATGAGACTGAAATATGCATATCCATAGCTAGTGGGGTTTGGCTTTATTGGTCTGAAATTGTCCATTAAAACGACTTCAAATGTAAAAGTCATGGGCAATCAGAATCGCCATATAGCTGAAACACCTGATGTTTATATGGGTCATTTGCATATATCCCATGTCCCTCTGTTACAGGAGGTTTGGGAGGTCACTCATTGGAAATTCTAGCTTGGCTGAAAAATCAGAACACAGAAAAACATGAAAGAAAGAAAGATAAATATAGTTTCCACTACTGTTTGCCTGACTCAGATGATTTCTATAGGTAGAAGCCACATCATAAAATTGCTGTAGATGGCGAGGATTCACAATCAACACAGAATAAAATATGAAATGAAAGTAACTAAAAAAAACCTCTTGTTTACTAATATTTTAAAAGCCTTGCATTACTGATGTGCTTTCTAGAGTAACAGCAGGAGCCAGGTCATAAAATACCTGGAAGGCTACTTTAATCAATGGGTTGGATGCACATATTAAACTAATGAATGAGCACAGAGAGCTGTTGTCAGTATAACTGCAATTTGAGATGGAACTTAGCTAACATCTTTGAAACTTCCTTCAGACACTCTTCCCCCTCCCCCTCAGCCAAAAGTGAGCATGCTCAGAAAGGCAAACCTGAAATGTAAACAAAGGCTGAATCATAACAAAAAAATCCCTGGGACTGTCCCTTTAAAAACAATTATTTTCAAAATAAGATGCAAAACTGAACATCACCAAAGGTTCAGACCTAAGTTTAATATGGTGTCTGTAGCCTTTAGCTACTTTCATATTGCAGTAGTTTAATATAGCAATAACCCACGCCTGGGTGTGGGTAATGCTGGATTTACCCACGGTTGGCGTGGTTTGGTCCCGAGGTGCCCGAGGACCAAACAAAGCCAACCATGGGTAAATACAGCATAACCCACACCCAGAAGTGGTTATTGCTATTATACCATGACATTATTTAAGAAAAGAAACTATTACTTTTCTTAAATAATGGCATAGTATAATGCCTGTTTACTGCCCTTCCGCAGATGTCTGGCATCCGCGGCAGTTCTGATGTACTGTGCGCCTGCACAGTACATCAGAGCTGTGGGCAAAAGCAATGGAGAAAGCAAGATCTCCGTTGCTTTTTTTTTTAAGCTATGTTAAATGGGTTTAAGATAGCAAGACAGTGTTAAAATAAGCAACGGAGATGTCCGTTGCTTATTTTAAAACTGTCTCGCTATGTTAAACCCATTTAACATAGCGAACAGTAAAAAGCAACGGAGATCTTGCTTTCTCCGTTGTTTTAAACCTGTCTCACTATGTTAAATGGGTTTAGCATAGCGAGACAGCTTTAAAATAAGCAACGGAGATCTCCGTTGCTTATTTTAAAGCTGTCTCGCTATGTTAAACCCATTTAACATAGCGAGACAGTGTTTTAAAAGTAGAGTTATACTAATGGAAAAAAGTCCGGGCGACCGGACCTTTTTCCATTAGTATAATTCGATTTACAATGTGCACGCTGGCCAATCAGCGTGCACGTTTTGGGGGGGGTCATGGTATAATATAAAATTTACCAAGCAGCTATATTCATCAGTTCACTTTATTAGTGTACAATCCCTTTCTTATCACATAGTCAGAAACATCAGTTGTTTATACCCTGAAAGGTAAGTTCACATTTAATGGGCAAAATCACCTCTGAAACAAAATGTCAGCAAATTTACTACCTTTGTTCATGACACAAGGCTGTTAAGGAATATGTTGAATCTGTGACAAAAAGACTAAAATGTACCAAGCTTATCACGCTGTTTACTTGTTAAAACAGTTTCAGAACTTTGGCATTTGTTTCATTACTTTGAAACGAGATATACAAAACAGTCATATCTTCAGAATGTTTGTTTTTTAATGTGGCAATTCTCATTTTTTAAACACAGGTACAATTATATGTTACATTTCAAAGGAATAAGAATTTTGCATTCAAAATGCAAGCTCCCCTGAGCAAGTTATATGAAATTTCACTATTTTTTTTTTTTCGTGAGATAGAGTCATTAAAAAGTATTCCACAATGCAACACAAAATATTTTCAATATGTAGTATCTGGAGGATTCACTGTATGTGGCTAGTTTGGCCAGATAATATTATATATTTTCAATCTTTTTGGTCAGGATTTTAAAGTCTACATTCTGTAGAATACTTGCTACATTCAAGATCTAGTCCAAAATATCCTTCTGCATCCTGAAAGAAACATTTATACTACCTACACTATACAACTTCTCATAGCCCCACAGAAAACGTAACCCTGAATGTGGTACATAAAAATGATATTTTACAGATTCCCAAGTATTATGTAAACAAATGACTACTCTTCAAAAAAGAATAATTAAATCAACATATGGATTCCTGTTATTTGTGAAAAAAAATGTTTAGTAAGTGTCTTTGAGCAAATAGAAGACCAATAGTGTATCAACAGAACAGATAAATGGCACACATTCTGAAGTGCTAAGTGAAATTGTGTATTATGTTACTAATGATCTAAAACAATAAAATTAGAAGTTATGTACCTACCATAATGTTCCATGTTAGTTGTCTTCTTCTCGCCTTCTTTCTTGCTGGATGGGTTCGGAGCCGATCCTCGGCTCCGACTCGGCCACTCTAAAAGCTTGAGAGCTAGTTCCACCGGCTCGAGGCTCCCCTATATCCCACAATGCTAGGCGGTAACTCCTCAGATCTTGTTTGAAAGCTAAGCCCAGCAAGGAAATTCCATAAAGGAACCAAACAAACTCCTCTAGGTCTGTTCAGGCTAGGGGGAAGGAGGGTGGGACGCAAGAAAGAAGGTGAGAAGAAGACAACTAACATGGAACGTTATGGTCGGTACATAACTTCTAAATGTTAAGTTGTCTATCTCACCTTCATTCTTGCTGGATGGGACCGCGTCCCTAGCACCTTGTCCCGGGTGGCCTATCGGAACAGACTCTTGAGTACAGTGGAACCAAAGTTGGCTCGTTCCCTAGAGGCCAAGTCCAACTTATAATGAGAAATGAAGGTATGGGGAGAAGCCCAAGTAGCTGCAGAACAAATCGAATCAATAGGCAGCCTATCTTGGAAAGCTATAGATGTGGCTAAAGCTCTAGTTGAATGAGCCCTGGGTTTGGATGGCAACTGTTGATGTCTGATCTCATACACAAGGGTAATCAATGAAGTAAGCCATCTAGAGAGAGATACTTTAGAAACTGGAAGGCCCATTCTACCTTCTGCATAAGAAACAAACAGTTGATCAGACTTCCTGAATTGTTTTGTCCTGTCTAAATAGTACCTAAGTTGGCGATGAACGTCTAAGCAATGTAATTTTTGTTCTGACCTGTTCGAATAATTAGGGAAGAACACAGGAAGATCAATGGTTTGATTCAAATTTGCCAGTGAAGCTACCTTAGGCAAAAAGGACGGGTTAGTACGTAAGGACACCCTATCCTTATGAAACAAAAGAAAAGGGGGTCGACTACACAGAGCATGGAGTTCAGAGACTCTTCTAGCTGAAGTGATAGCTACTAAAAAGAGTGTTTTCCAAGATAGTAACTTCATTGAACATGAAGCCGCAGGTTCAAAGGGGGGAAGAATTAAGGACGCTAGAGCCAAGTTGAGATCCCATTGAGGAGGAGGATCCCTGATAGGTGGTTTGAGGAGAAAAACTCCTTTTAAAAAGGCTTTGCAGAGTTTGTGAGACATAATGGAGGACTCTTAGACTCCAACATGAAAGTTCGATATTGCTGCCAATTGAACTTTGATGGTAGACGGAGACGAACCTGAGTGGAAAAGTTCGGCTAGAAAGTCTAAAACTGATTGAATGGATGCAGTGAAAGGATCTATATTCCTTGACTGCGCACAACAGGAAAAACGTTTCCACTTACTATGATAAATCTTCCGAGTGGAAGATTTATGAGAGGCTATCAAAATATCTCGAACTGAGTGAGATATTAGAGGAAGCCTGGCTAGAGTTGGAATTGGAGGAACCACGCTGTGAGGTTCAGAGAAGGGAGGGAGTGGTGCAACTGACCCGACTGATGGGTCAAGAGGTCTGGAACTGGGTCCAGATGCCAAGGTTGCTCCAACAGATAACGGTGGAGAAATGGGAACCAAACCTGTCAAGGCCAGTAAGGGGCAATGAGGATCATGGAAGCTTTCTGAGCGATGGCTTTCTGTATTAGCTGAGATATCAGTGGGAAGGGAGGAAAAGCATACAGAAGTCCCCGGGGCCAATCATGTACTAGAGCGTCTCTGCTGGGGTGGCCTGGTTGGGGAAAGAGGGTGAAACAATCGTCGCACTTGCTGTTTTGGGGAGTAGCGAAAAGGTCGCAGCAAGGCTGGCCCCACTTTCGAAAAACTTTCTCCAACACTGAATTCTTCAGAGACCACTCGTGAGGCATGAGAATAGCTCTGCTCAGTTTGTCTGCAATCACATTGGACTTCCCGGGAATGTGTGTTGCTAACAGAAACCACTGAGAAGAAATCACCCATTGCCACAGTCTGAGTGCCTCTCGACATAGGGGGTAAGATCTGGTTCCGCCTTGTTTGTTGATGTACCACACTACAGACATATTGTCTGTCTGAATTGCTATAGTTCCCTTGGGAAGAGAGTCTTGTAAGGCTTGCAACGCTAGAAGCACTGCTCTCATCTCTAGGACATTTATGTGCAAGTGGCACTCGAGAGGCTGCCGCATGCCTTGGACCGTCCTGCCCTGGTAATGCCCCCCCCCACCCGAACAGGGAGGCGTCCGTTGTCACTGTAGCAACCGGAGGGGAAGGGACGAAAGGTCTCCCTAGGTGGAGCTGGGGAGATGTGATCCACCAAGAGAGATGATTCTTGCACGATTGTGTTATCCGAATAGGATGGGACATTGGAAGTCGTTGGAAAGACCATTGTGTGAAGAGCATCCATTGTAAGATTCTCATATGGAAGCGAGCTAATAATCCCTAAGACCTTCAGGATCAATCTGGCTTTGACTTTGTTGCTCTGCAAGACAAGAGAGACCTGTCTGTGTATGTCTGCTATTCTCTGCTCTGTGAGTCTGGCTGACATGTTGACTGTGTCTAGATTTGCGCCTATGAAGGTAATAAAGTACAGTTTTGTACCTACCATAAATGTAGATGTCCGATAGGTATGCATCTGCAGTCATAACATATGGGTTGTCCTGCCTCAGGCAGCCCTTAGGTCGGCCGGATTCCAAAGTCTGGGTCTGGCCTCGGCTGATGTCGCACTTCACCTGACATCAGAGCTTCTGGGGTATAAAGGCATCAGCCGACGCCATTTTCCTCAGTGTTTCTTGCCCCAGATGCCAGGTGCCCTCTAGGAAGGCTAAATTTGGATAAATGTAGAAAATTCCAAACAGTAGTAAGCAAAATATATATATATACATATATACATACAAACAAATACACCATAATAGATTCCCCCAGCTAGCTAAAAGAGGGGTAAGCACCCTAGGAATACCACAGAGGGGAAGGAGGGTGGGTAATCCTGACTGCAGATGCATACCTATCGGACATCTACATTTATGGTAGGTACAAAACTGTACTATGTCCTTCAAGGATGCATCTGCAGTCATAACATATGGGTAGAATACCATAGCCAAACTGGGGGAGGAGGTACTAAGATAATGATGGTGTAGTTAAGATCCCCTGTAAAACTGCAGTTGCAAAACCTGCTCGGGATCTGGAGTATAAAGGAAGATTGTAATGCTTGGCAAATGTATGCACGGAGCTCCAAGTAGCAGCTTTTAAAATGTTTTTGGTAGCCACTCCTCGTAGGAAAGCTGTAGTGGTGGCTGTGGCTCTTGTGGAGTGAGGCCTGATATTTTCAGGAGTTGTCTTTCCATGAAAAGAGTAGCAGAATCGAATGCAATTTCCTATCCATTTTGAAATTGTCTGTTTGGAAATTGCTTTTCCTTGCACTCCAGTTGCATATGCTACCAGAAGCTGGTCAGTTTTTCTGCTGGTTTTAGTTCTGTCCAGATGGTAGCGTAGTTGTCTGTGTACATCCAAGGTGTGCAATAGTTTTTCCCCCCTGTTCTGTGGGTTAGGGAAGAACGTAGGTAAATGAATAGCTTGGTTCAAGGATACCCTGGATACCACCTTTGGCATGAAAGTAGGATTGGTTCTCAGAGACACTCTATCCTGGTGAAAGATAAGGAAAGGCTGCACTGCCATTAATGCCTGTAACTCAGATACCCTTCTTGCTGAAGTGATTGCTAGAAGGAAAGCAGTTTTCCAAGATAAGAACTGTAAGTCTGCTGATGCTGCTGGTTCAAAAGGGGGGAAGTGTTAATTTTTCCAGCACAAAATTGAGATCCCATGCAGGCAGAGGTGGTTTCCTTGGTGGTTTTACATTTTGATCCCTCTTAAAATTGTCTGAGGAGAGGGTGAGAGAAGATAGGAGGATCCATGTTGTACTCTGCTGAAATTGCTGAAGCATGAATCTTAATGGAAGAATAGGACAGGCCATTGTGGAACAGTTCTGCTAAGTATTCTAGGATGTGTGCTAGGTTTGCCAGTGTGACATTTGTACCCTTTGATGCACTCCAAATGAGGAATCTCTTCCATTTAGCTGAGTATGTTTTTCTTGTGGAGGGTCTGCGAGCCTCCAGGATAATGTCCTTGACCCTCTGAGATAAAACAGTTTGGTTTTGTTTTATGCAATTTTCCAGGCAGTTAGCTGCAGCGATTTCAAGTTTGGATGCAGGGTCTTGTAGTTGTTCTGTGTTAGAAGTAAAGGCCATAGGGGTAGAGGCCATGAGTTCGTCCGAGACATGCTTCTCAGTAGCGGATACCAATGCTGCCTTGGCCAGTCTGGAGCTATCAGAATCACCTTTGGCTGTTCCTCCCTGATCTTCAGTAGAACTTTGTACATCAATGGGAGAGGTGGAAAGGCATAAACTGTCAGGGCCTTCCAGCTGAAAGAAAGGGAGTCCACCCTCCAGGCTTGTGGGTGGTATTCTCTTGAGCAGAATTTCTTCAGTTGGTGGTTGAGTGGGGAGGCGAACAGGTCTATCTCTGGCATTCCCCATTTCTTTGTTATGTTTTTGAAGATGTCTGGATGCAGCATCCATTCGTGAGCATCCGTGGTAGTTCTGCTTAAGCTGTCTGCTAGTGAATTCTCTTTTCCTGGTATGAATTTGGCCTGCAGTTGAATGTTGAGATTCAGGCCTAGGTTCCACAGGTCCATTGCCATCCGGCATAGAGGGTAGGAATGCGTGCCTCCCTGTTTGTTGATGTACCACATGACTGTGGTATTGTCTGTCCTTATCAGCAGATGTCCTTGCTGGAGGAATGATTTGAATGCCTCGATTGCATGCTTCACTGCCAGCATCTTCTTTAGCTTTATGTGTAGATTCGGCTGGTCTTGAGACCATAGGCCTTGGATACACTTGTCTTCCATGTGTGCCCCCCAGCCTAGGTCTGAGGCGTCCGTGGTGATGGTCTGCCTTGGTTGTGGTTTGTGGAAAGGCAACCCTCTGTTGGTCTGGCAGGCCTGAGCCCACCACAGGAATTCTTTTTTCAGGCATGGAATGATTGGTATCATGGTTTCTAGACTATGTCTGTGTTGAGACCATACATTCCTTAGGTACCATTGTAATTTTCTCATATGCAGCCTGGCATGCGGGATCAAGATTATGCAAGATGCCATGTAACCCAGGGCCTGCAGGACTTTCCTTGCAGTAAGCTGAGTTTGTCTTGTCAAAGCCATGAAGTAGACTGGGAGTTGCTTTTGTTTTTCTTCTGTGAGAAAAGCCATCTGAGTTATTGTGTCCAGATCTGCACCCAAAAATGTTATCCTTTGGGATGGCACTAGTCTTGACTTCTGGATGTTGACTGTGTATCCCAAGGCTTGTAACAGTTGTATGACATAGGCCAAATCCTTTATTATTTTTGTCTTGTTGTCCGCTTGTATTAGGCAGTCGTCCAGGTATGGGTAGATCTGAATTCCTTGAAGCCTGCAATGTGCAATTACTGATGCCAGGCATTTCGTGAATACTCTGGGCACAGTAGATAAGCCAAAGGGCAATGCTGAGAATTGATAATGCTCTGATCCTGCAAGAAATCTGAGGTGTCTTCTGCAATCTGGTCGTATAGGGACGTGCGGGTATGCCTCCTTGAGATCTAGAGTCACCAGCCAAGACTCCTTGCCCAACATGGGAAGAAGTTGCTGTAGGGTCAGCATCTTGAATTTTGGTAGATTGAGATATGTGTTTAGTGCGGACAAGTCGAGAATAGGCCTCCATTGAGTTTCTTTTCTTGGTACAAGGAATAGTCTGGAGTAAAATCCTTGGCCTTGTTCCATAGATGGTACCCTTTCTATTGCTCTCATCCTTAGTAAGTTGATGATTTGTTTTAGAGCCTCTGGCTTCTGGCTTGGTGGAAGGTTTGGCATTCCTCTCTTTTTTGGTAAAGTGTGGAAGTGAAACCTGTAGCCTTTGTCTATTGTTTGCAATGTCCATTTGTCTCCTGTAATGCAATGCCAGTTTTTTGAAAACAAAGCTAACTTTCCGCCCAAGGGTGCTTCCAGTTGCTCCCTGGTAGGCGGAATCAGAGCCAAGTCATTGTGTCTGTCCTGTGGAAGTGGTTGTAGTCGCAGCTGTGGCAGTACTCCTCTGGTTGGCAGGTTGCCACTGACGACCCCTGTAGGCACCCCTTGATTGACCTCTGCCTCTTGGGCGTCCATTCCTGCCCCTCTGTGCTCTGGAGGTGTCTGGAAAGGACCAATTCTTTGAAGGCCAGTTTCTGCTGAACCTCAGAGGTTGGACCTGCAGAAAATCCTTGACTGTTTGCACAGATTTAGCTTTTTCTTCCACTTTCTTTAGACTCTCCTGTGCAGGGGAGCCAAATAAACTTTGTTTCTCCATAGGGGCATCTAGGAGTTTAGACTTGACATGGTCTGGCAAGGATTGTTCTTTTAGCCAGGCATGCCTTCGAATCACTGCTCCAGTCATAGCTGATCTAAATGAAGCCTCCAGTGCATCATAGCCACATTTTAAGAAATGATTACTGACCTGCTGAGAGTTGTGTACCAAATCCTGAAGGGACTTACGGTCTAAAGGTTCAGGAGAGGAAAGCTTTTTATTCAGCTGATCTAACAGAAATTCCTGGTACTGTATCATATGGAATTGACAGTTTAAAGCCCTGGCAGAAAGAGTAGCAGATGTATAAACCTTTTTCCCCATCTCTCTAATGCTCTTGACTCTCTTTCAGAGGGTAGGGGGTTTTTGGCAGTGGCAGCTGCAACACCCTTTGGGCCCTGAGAAATAGTTTCTGGGTCTGCAGCATGGGCCTTATACAAGTGGAAGTGAGAATCCGGGACCCTGTAATATCTGTCAGGTTTGGCAGAAGAGAATCAGGGGCAGAACTGACATCATTGTATGCATCATCAACAACTGATAGTACAGGTGGTATGGCTAAAGGCCTATGCTGTGGCAAGTGTAAGAAGGTCCTTAGCCTTTTCCTAGAATCAGAAAAATCCTGACCCTGCCATTGAAAGTGTTCCCTCATTGAGTGCAAAGTCTCCCCAAAGGAGAATTCTTCAGGGGGGGGGGGGGCAGAAGGAATTGAGTCTTCTGCATCCGAATCCTCATAAGGTGAGTATGGTCCTTCCTGATGGTCTGATAAATCAGATCCATCCGAGGAATAATCAGAGGAGAGAGGTTCAGGGGGTTCAGTCCTAGGCCTTTTGTCAGGAGGAGGTTGTGAGGCCCTGTCTGGGTGAGGTTGGGATCCCCTAATCAGAGATATAAGGTCCTCAGCAAGGCTGAGAATCTGAGAACTTGAGGAAGGTCTCTGAGAGGAAGATTTTGTTGGTAAAGCCTTGGAAATTTTAGCTGCTTTAGCCCTGGAGAAGGCCTTAATAGACATAGAAGCAGGGGGCCTAGCTGCCCCACGTGCAGGAGTGGAAATGTCCAATGGAATGGTGTCGGACAATTCTTGTGCGCCTGCTTCTTCGGTAGGAATCTCTGTAGCCGACTCAGCTGGGGCCTCTCTGGCCTCGGTTGTCGGAGGTATGTTTTCGGCAGAAGGAAGAACCGAGGACTCGGTTTCAGCCGAAACCGAGACGCTCTTTCAGCCGAAACCGCGGGCCGCGAGTGTCGGTCCTTTTCCTTGCGTTTTTTGGCTAAATGTGTAGTCGGAGTCTCCGACGGCATTTTATATGCAAAAGCGGATCCAAAAAACTCTTCTGCAAACTCCGACCGACGTCTAAGTGTCCGTCGGTTGAAGGAAACACAGGCTAAACAAGCTGATATGTCGTGGTCTGGGCCTAAGCAAGGAAGGCAGTAAGAGTGGAAATCCTTATGAGGTAATTGTTTCCCACAAGTTAAACAATTATTTACTTTGTCTGACATCGGTTGAGGCAAGAAAGAGTCCCCAATGGGGTACTTAGCTTTTTTAGAAGTCTTCGGTAGCTGAAATCTCTGGATCTGACCGACCGGCACTTGCGAACAGCTTCTGCTTCAGGCACCGCGCGGCAAGAAAGACTGAGGAAAATGGCGTCGGCTGATGCCTTTATACCCCAGAAGCTCTAACGTTGGGTGAAGTGCGACATCAGCAGAGGCCAGACCCAGACTTTGGAATCCGGCTGACCGAAGGGCTGCCTGAGGCAGGACAACCCATATGTTATGACTGCAGATGCATCCTTGAAGGACATCATGACAAGGCGACAAGACAGACTTTTCATAATTTATTGAAATGCCTAGTGTTTGACATGTGTGAAAAGTGTAGTCTCTGGCAAGAAGCAAAAGATGCTTGGTGGGGGCTGTAAGGAGCCAGTCGTCTAAATACGGAAACACCTGGAATCCTTGTCGTCTTAGATGAGAGGCGACCACTGCCATGCATTTGGTAAACACTCGGGGGGCTGTAGTGAGTCCAAAGGGCAGGGCCTTGAATTGGAAATGACTGGTTCCCAGCCTGAAGCGGAGGAATCTCCTGGAGCGTCGACTCATTCTGATGTGATAGTACGCATCCTGAAGATCTTTTGAGCACATCCAGTTGTCCCGCCCCAAAAGGGGTAGAATGGACTGCAGAGTGACCATCCGGAACTTTGTTTTCTTGACAAACTTGTTCAAGTTGCTGAGATGCAAAATGGGTCTCCAGTCCCCTGTTTTCTTTGGAACCAAAAAGAATTTGGAGTAGATTCCGGATCCTTGTTGGTCTGCTGGAACTGGTTGAATGGCTCTTTTTGCAAGCAGCTTTGAAATTTCTAGTGCTGCTTGCTCCCTTTGACTGGGTGGAACGTCTGGAAGGGATTTTTTGGATTGCTTTGGAATGAAAAGAAATGGGATTCTGTAGCCTTCGGAAATGATAGACTGTACCCACTTGTCTTGAGTTAGGGATAGCCAGGCTTCTGGGTACAGAGATAATCTTCCCCTGACTGCCTCCGAAGGTGGACAGTCGGGCAACACCTCAGGGATGTTGAAAGGGCTTGTCAGAAAAGGTTTCTCGACTGCCCTGATTCTGCGGGCCCCCTCTGCCTCTAGGACGGCGTCTACCATTATTGTTCCCCCCTCTGCCTCTAGAGGGGAATCGACTCTGTGCGTCAGGCAAATCTCCCTGAGATTGTTTGCAGAACCACATCTTTCCCCCCTTCTGGCCTTTGGGGTAAGGCCTAGAAGGAGTAGAAAAATGGACTCCGACAGCAGAGAGAGTTTTGCCATCAGTCTCGCACCTAGTCAGGGTTTCCTTCACTTGAGGACCAAAGAGGGATGATCCATCAAAAGGGGAGTTAGTGAAGGACGCCTTGAAAGGGTCCGCAAAGTTACATAGCCGCATCCAGGCGTGCCGACGCAAGGCCACACCTGTACCTGCCGCTCTACTTGCTCCATCCGCCGCATATGAAAGGAGGCGCATGGAGGAGTTAGTTATAGAATTAAGGGTCGCCAGCTGAGAGTTCATCCTATCCTGAAAACCCGTAGCTGTTGGGTCCTTTAACATTTCGCTCGCTTCCTTGAGCAAATCCCTCTGAAGACGAGTGAAACGACACAGGTAATTCAGCGAACGCATAGTAAAGGTTGCTGACGAGAACATCCGCTTCCCGTACCTGTCCATAGACCTAGACTCCTTGTTAGGAGGATGAACAGGCACCGAAGGGTCAGCTAACTCCTTCTTGGTGGCCGCAGCCACCACCATAGCATCAACAGAGACGCCTTTGGTTAAAAATTCTTTGTCCTTGGGGGCAGTGATAAATTCTGATGGTCTCCTGGGGGTGGGTTCCACTGAGTCAGGAGCCATCCAGACCTTCTTTGCCACCACTTGCATGAGGGGGTCAAAGGGAGGGGACACCCAGGAGGTGGAAGGGTGAGAGCCAAATGCCTCAAGATAAACCGATTCATCCTCTGAAGGGTTGAGGGCTGGCCAATTCCCCCTCTGTTTTAAGATTTCGAGGATGTCTGCAAAGGAGACATCTTCAGAGGGGGAACGAGGGGAACCTTCAGAATCCTCTAAATCAGTGTCAGCGGTGACAGACTTAGGGGAGTCAATGTGCTTCCTCTTGCACTGCCTCTTCCTAGGGGGCTCTCCTACCAGGTCAGGAGAGGCCTCGGAAGAGGAGGAGATCCCCACTGGAGGTACTTGAGGAGCTGGCTCTCTATGGTCCAGGATGAGAGAGTGAGCAGAAATCACCGGAGGCAACGTGGAGGGAGGGGCAGATGAAGCCGACTGTGGAGTTGAACCAGGTTCTAACACACTCCTCATGACCTCGAAGGCACCCCTGTCAGGCAGAGCCAGAGGTCTCCACTCCGAAAAGCTAAAAACCTCCCTCGGCACCAACAGTGATGGCTCCGAGGCCGATGTCGGAGCCGAACTCACCAGCGCCGAAGCACCGAGAGGGAGAGCGGGGTTGGACAAGGATCTGATGCCACTCACCCCCTCGGAGCCGACGAGGGAAGTCCGGTGCCAAGATTCTTCCAAGGAAGACATCGGAGCAGATGATGGCACCGAAGACAACGGTATCAGTTCCGACGCCACCACAGTCTCGGGTCCGAGCCGCCCCGGCTCCGAACTCAAAGGAGTCAGAGGAGGAACATTCTGAGTAATGGGAATAGTCCTCGACTGTTGAGTCGGACTTTGAAGCATCTGGGCCAGTGCCTCGGACTTAAGAAGTCGACTCACTACCCTCTGAAAGTCATGATCTGATAGTCTCGACGACCTAGAGGAGTGAGATCTATGGCTCTGTTCAGACAGCAATGGTGATGCTGGAGCCGAATGAATGGAGCCGATAGATGGTGATCGGGACCTTTTTCTGGAGGTCGGTTCCGACAATTTGATCGGAGCTGACTCAGCGATGTCTTCCTCGGCTCCGGCCGGAGCCGAGGAAATAGTAGGGACATGAGTTTGAGAGTCATCGGCTCCAGCCGGAGCCTATGTTCGAACAGCCTTCGGAGCCCCAGAAGACGACTCAGAAACCAGAGCCGAAGGTCTGGGAGGCTTCAAGGGTTTCCCAGAGGATTGAGTCGGGGGACCCTCAGGCTTCAATAAGCCCCTTAGAATGAGCTTATTTTTATGCTCCTGCAGGACACTAGGGCTGAAGCCATGGCAAACAGCACAAGAGTCCTGCAGGTGCAAAGGTCCCAGGCAGTATACACAAGAAGTGTGACCGTCTGTCAGAGACATCTTCTGACAGCACGAGTCACACTTCTTAAAACCTGAGACCTTTGATTCCTTAGACATGTCTAAAGAAGAAAAAAGTGTAACCACACACTCACACACACACACCGATTACACTTGTTAAAAATTAAATTAAATTATAAGTAATTTAGAAAAATTAAATCCCTACAAAAAACACAGTCACTCCAACTACTAGGAAGGGAGGGACTGGGCCTAAGGCCCAAGGAAAGAACTCTGGTGAGTTTAGGAAAAAAAGGGGGAAAAATTGAACTAGGAATGGAAGGAAATTACCTAATTTATAAAATTATGAAGAAACTAACTTAAAAGGGGGTCTATCTAAGATAACAACTAATTTTTTAAAACTAACCTGACGAGCCGGTTGAAAAGCACCTCGATCGCTATAGCGGCAAACGGGATCTGAGGAGTTACCACCTAGCATTGTGGGATATAGGGGAGCCTCGAGCCGGTGGCACTAGCTCTCGAGCTTTTAGAGTGGCCGAGTCGGAGCCGAGGATCGGCTCCGAACCCATCCAGCAAGAATGAAGGCGAGATAGACAACTTAACATCAGTTGTTAACACTATTGTAAAACTGCATAGGAAGACAAAACTGCAGATATCTTTATACAAACAGCAACTGATACTGTTAAGAACATTGATTAAAGAGACAGTATAGATACACTGCAACTATTAAAAATGAAATTGTAATAGTGGATGATATAAATGTTTTAGGACATAAAAAGTATGTCAGTGATGCAACAGGTAGTACACTTGCCTTTGGTGTAGAAGTCTGTGAGTTCTAATCCACACCACTTAGATGGATTACTGACACTGCATCACAGCATAAAGAGGGTTCTGCACTTTTGAGTTTGTTGTCCTCTGGATGAGATGTTACGCTGAAGGTTCTATCTGCATGAACTGGTGGTAGCGCAGGTGGTTGTAAAAAACCCATATCAGTCATCGCAAAAAAAAGAGTAGGAGAAGTTCCCAAATGCATGGGCCAAATTTTCTCTAGTAATTTAAAGGGTCTGTATTACGTAATCAAAATGGCTAATTATCGAATGCCGTTTTATCGACCACTAAATATCAAACTCCTATTTATGTGAACGGCCAATTCTCAGATTGTTTTCCTAGGGAAAAAAATTGCTTGGCCATTGTCGTGAATTTGCCCTTTTCCCCACTGTAGTGTGATCTCATATTTAGTATATTTAGTTAGAGGGTGGGGGGGCACAACCCCCCACATTAGGGGTGCGGGGGTGAAGCCCCCCACTTGGCAATGTTTGAAGTGGTGTGTCATTTCTGGTTGGCCTACCAATTTTTTTCCCCTAGGAAAAAAATCAGTGAATTGGTAAATGGGAGTTCGATATTTAGTGGTTGATAAAATGACATCTGATAATTAGCCGTTTCGATTAGTTGATATAGACCCAATTTAAATACCACTTTGGGTCTCCCCTAAAAAGAGGCCACTAGCCTTGTGGGAATAACCTGGTCAACAAGGGATAAGTAAACAAGTACGTAAGTAAGTAAATAAATAAATAAATAATACGTAAGTAAATAAATAAATAAATAATGTTATAAACGATCCAGTAAACTGTAGTATTGAATACTTGTTAGAATATAAAACATTTAGAGTGTGTGTTAGACATCTGAATCTAAGAATGATGTTTTGCAATGATAATAATCAAAACAGTCAGTCACTACAGATAAATAATTTTAACTAACCATGTACCTTTCCACCAGATATGAAGGTAAGTTTAGATCATTATTGCATGCATCATTTAAAAATCCTTTTGAGATAGTGATTATTAAAAAGCAACTTGTAAAATTTACAATCTAATAGTAATATTTTCTATGCAAAGTAGTTATGAGGGAAGATAGTACCATAATTAGTGGCTGCCTCATAGAGCAAGCTGTGAGGGGACACAATCAGCACATTATATGAATTATCAGTCAGGAGCAAATACAGTAATAATATTCATTTAAGCATTTCTTAGCTGATTTCATGATTGCTTACATGATGATGTGTTTAGTTCTATGTGTATATTTGTAACTATAACAAAGAGATAAACTTTGGAGGACTTTTTTTGGTCATCAAATTCCAGATGATGAGTTTGATTCTATACATTGCGCAGTATGGCAGCTGGCTTAGGTATGGCTTTGGGGGAAGTCAGTGTTATAATAAATACATTATATCACAATAATATGATGAAGGAACTGCTTAATGACACTTAGACATAAGCCCAATTGTATGTATAAAGTTCATAGGTAGATACTAGGTTTGCAGTCAAGGGGACCACTGAGAAGCCTAGCCTAAATTTCCAGTTGTCCTTAACCAATGTCTGGTTATGTGACCTGCTCAAGGTCACACAGTAGGCAAATGCAGGTGGAGGGAATTAAACACTGTACAATAGGAACTATACTGCCCACAGCTTTAACCCTCTGCACCAACTGCCAGTTAATGAAATGAGCAGTCAGATTAAGTCTGTTTTGCATGATTATATAGCCGCAGTGGTACGGCGGTAGCGTTGTTACCTTACAGCAAGAGGTTCTCCCGTTCTATTCTCGGCTTGGCTTGGGAGTGCCTTCTGTGTGGAGTCTGCATGTCCTCCCCGCGGTTGTGTAGCATTCGAAAGACATGCGTGCGTAATGGACATGCCTTAGTTGAAGGTTGGGCGTCGAGCTGGCACCTCGGCGTTTCGTAAAAATCTGCTGCCAATCATTAGCGGACCGGAGTTCCGCTGTGGCGATCCCTTACCGTGAAAAAGCCGAAGGACAAACAACATTGATGCCTAGTTATATTTCAGGTGAGCTGGCAGTTATTTATACGTAGAATTCCCTAAGCTGTTGGTAAGTTTTAGACAGCATAAACTGCATACAAATGTAAAAGACCCACTGTTAAGGTTAACTGTAGCAAGGCAAGGTTCCATGACGGGACCTTTAGCCATCTATAGTGAATATTGTCTGGCAGGATTAAAGCTATGAGCTGCTTTCTATCTGGTATTTGAGCCTAGTATGTATTCTATCCTTTACACAGAATCAACCAGCATGTCTTATAAAACCAACAGGAACTGAGCTGTGACACGCTCTATTGAGACTTCCAGACTGTATATTTTTAGGTTCCAGTCAGCTTTCATCAAGTTATATTGATTAATGTATGAGACTTTACAATTGCTTATGCTTCAAATTAAGAACTCTGTTCACCCAGGAGGATGGGCTCCCGCTAAACGCGAAGGAAGGAAGCTGTTATATCAGTAATTCCAAAACTGGATAAAGATCTTGAATTTTTATCTTCCTATAGACATATCTCCATTTTGAATATAAACTATAAACTGGCCATATTTATACTGGTGGGGTAGCATAACCTTTTTTAGTTCTACTCCTTGTCAGTTGTAATTATTATGGTTTCATTAAGACACTGAAATATGCACAATAATATCACTGACATATTTTGGCACAAAATGGAAATAGCTCAAGTTTAATCATTTAATCACTGATGATTCATACTTTAGACACCAAGAATGCCTTTAACAAAATAAAGTGGGAGTTTGTACTTGACAACCTTCTAGTAATGAGCTTTCGTTGGGGTTTCGTCTCCCCAATTACTAATTTATTGCAGAAAGTGAATAGTGAGATCAAAAGTCCTACTAGATTATCACAACAGTTTTAATTCATACTGTCAAGGGGATTATGGAGAGATGCTCCCCTATCAACTCCTGTACTTTGCACTGTATTTAGAGCCCGCCTTGCATTCTTAGATTTTCTAGTCTCCTCAGTTACCATTGTATTTAAAACAGAATTTAAGTTGTCTTTATTTGCAGATGGTCTCCTCATCTATTTATTGGTTCTGAAATTGATTTGAACTATCATTTTTACTCCTCACCAGCTTTAGTTCTCTCACTCTGGGTACAAAGTTAATCAGTATAAGAACATGCTGTTTAATTTAACTTTTAACCTTCTCAACAACTCTTCAAGATTTACTCATCTCTGGGATTTTGAATCATTTTATTATTTAGGTATATAGTTGGTCTCATCTCTACAGAAGACAGATGCAGACTTGTGAACAGAATTTTTTCAAGAAATAGAAGATATTTTTTAGTCTTAGGGCAAAACGTATCAGCCATTCAAATGGCCTTCCTTTCCCAAATGTTGTACCTGATACAGGCTTTGTGTTCAGCCCCTCTCACATTTTCAAAAAACTGAAAAGCTTTTTTGTCTCTTTTCTGAGTTAGAGTTTCCTGAGAAAAGTTAATGGTTCCCCTGAATACAGGTGGCCTCGCAAATCAGAATTTTAAACTCTAGTTCAAGGCTACAGACCAGATTTTTTAACTAGTTAATGTACTTTCTTTGCTCTTCTTGGAAATCAATGGTCGATTGAAAGGGTCTTGACATGGCTTGTTCTCCCCTCTACCCATCTGATGACTAATACATTTCAAGAGGAATTTTCTCTTGCTGGACTTAACCATATGCTTACTTTATATTCTTCTAGTTAACAACAAAAAAGGGTCTATATTAGATCAACGAACACGTAAATGTTCGAATCTGTAAAGGTCGATCATTATAGATCGAACATTTATGTATTCAGAAAAAAAAAACTAAGTAATAAATACATAAACCAAAGGGTGTAGACAGGGGGGAAGCCCTGCTGCACCCCCCATACCCACCTACTTAAATATACCAACTCCAAGATCGCTCTACAGTGTAGTAAAGGTGAAATTTCCCATTTCCGCACTGTAGTGCACTGATGTGTGATCTCGGAGTTGGTATATTTAAGTAGCAGGGGGGTGTGGGGGGTGCAGCCCCCCCCACGTGGGGAGTGCAGGGGGGCTTGCCCCCCTGCTAAAACCCTTTTCTTAATTTTTGTTTTCTTTATTTTGTTTTTATTACATTTTCGAACATTTAAATGTTCAATCTCTAAAGGTCGACCTTTAGAGATTCGAACATTTAAATGTTTGTTGATGTAATATAGACCCCCAAAAAATTGTGCAGCAGGATTGAGAATACCTTTTTTCTTCATCTATTTTTACCACCAACTACCACCTGCCACTAATCTCCACCTGTGCCCAATCAGTTCATCATACCTCTTTCCTTGCCGGACCCTCCCCCTCCCTTCTGTATTGAGATTAACAGAATGTCTCAAAAGAGTAAACCTTTGCTGGACAGAGCAAGTGTCATGATGTAGCCATCACCACCAATGCTGTCAGCTCACAAATGTCCCCTCTATTCTTGCAACCAGGAAGGCATACCCTTGTCTCCACCAAGATGTGTCCTAATTACACAGAGACCCCCAGTCTCTCAATAAGGCTAGTTAAACTGACATAGGACACTCATTCCCACCTACCCTACCAAGCTCTTCCAGTTCCCAAGACATTAATTGCATTTAGCTTGTCTAGGTCACAGTCAGGGCTCCAGTCCTCTCATACCAGTGAGCTGGTAGAATTCAGTATACTAATATTTGACAATGGCCTAATTATGCTCCAGGTATGAGATACTGGGGGCCCTATGTTAGATACTTGAAGGCCACATTGCTGTTCCTTGGATGTACTGTATTGGCAGTTGGTTAATGATTTGCGTTAGACCAAGTGACTTGATCCTTAACTTAATACTATATTGGAATAGTTCAAATGGTTACTCTGAGTTAGTGCACATGAGATTACAAAAAAACTCTTCCGTTTAAAAATAATAAAAAACAGACGTAGCAAGGCAGTAGACTTCTCTTTACTTCACCACAAATTCATCTGGTACCTCGGCCTCTCGCTTTCAAGGATACATACATCCAAATACATTCTACTTTTATATCAGGTGAAACCATCAGTTAATTAATCAATTAGCTACTAAATTACCTAAACACTTTAGTATAAAATATACATCTCCCATTGCATTAAACCCAGTAAAGTGACCCATGCATATTCTTTTGAATACATTTTCCTATTTTAACTATTATTATATTTATATTATAACATTTTATAACATTTCATGATACAAACATTTTATGCAAAATATAATACATCTTAAACATTTAAAAACATACCTAAATATAATCTACCTCTAAATTTAGCCCTCTGGGTGTCAAAGTGCCATAATTTAAAATCATTTACTTTCAAACACATTCAATTTTTGCTTCAACTCACAACTTTTTGCTTGAAAAGGTCTTGCCAAAACACTAAAGAAAAAAGTGGAGTCATCTCCTCCATGGACTGTACAAAAATGATCTGCCACAGGGCTCCTATAATTCTTGTTTCAAATATCACCCAAGTGTTCCAGAATTCTAACCTTAACAGCTCTTTTAGTTTGACCTATGTACAATTTTGTTTTTTCACATCCACATCTTATAGCATACACTACTCCACATGAATTACAAGTAAATCTGTCCTTGGTTGAAAATTTCCTGTTATTTATTAGACCTCCTGAAATGTTCCTAATTTTATGACAAACTTTGCATTTCCCACAAGAAAATGAACCCATGACTAATTCACTCGATGCAAACAAAGGCTTATTCAACAATTCCTTGAGGTGAGAGTATCTTCAATATGAAAATGTTACTACACCTGGAAATACATCACCAACTACCTCATCTAAACATACCAAATGCCATAAGCCCAATAGCAATTCTCTCATTATGGGTGTAAAGGAAGAATATTTAGAAACAAAATAAATATCATGCCCTACAAAATCGGACTTCAAATTTCAGTTTCTATTCTTACTTATTACCTGTCCCTGATTGTTATTGAACTGAAACTCTTCACCTGTCAGTGTCCTTTTTAAATCATGGTCCAATTTTTCTCTATCATAACCTCTTGATAATAGTCTCTCCCTTGTTTCCATCAAAAATGAAACTTTATATTCCTCCTCAGAAGTGTTACGGGCAATTTGCTTATATTCCCCCAAAGGCAATGAACTGATCAAATGTGAAGGGTACATACTTGTTGCAAACAAAACATTATTTACTGATGTAGGCTTCCTATATGGCCTGTATTGAATTGCCTGATGTTTATCCACATAAAATTCAACATCCAAAAATTGTATAACAGAATTCCCAAAGCTTGTGGAAAATCTGATGCCATGTGTATTGCAATTCAAGCCTACAATAAACTGCTCAAATTCTATGGGTAAGCCCTTACACAAGAAAAAGAGGTCATCAATAAATCTACCATACAGCACTACTTGTTTCTTCCAGAATTCAGTGTTATATACAGACAATTTCTCAAAATAACCCATATATATCACTGCATAAGAGGGTGCATAAGAAGCACCCATTGCTGTACCCTTTTTCTGCAGGTAGATCTGTTTTTCAAACCTAAAGTAATTATGAGTCAAACAAAACTCTAATAACCTCACCACAAAACTAGTTTTGGGGCCATCGCCCATAATCTCATACACAGCCTCCAAAGCAAATCTATTGCTAAAAGAAGTGCAAAGGGAACTCACATCAACCAACACCCAGTAATAATCTTCTTCCCAACGGATTTTCCTTACTTTTTCACAGAGTTCCTGAGTATTCTTAATATGAGAAGGAACCCTATTCAAATACCCTTTCAGCACAGAATCCAAAAAAGTTCCAACATTACTCACAAAAGAATGTATTTTAGACACTATTGGCTTACCTGGAGGGTTTATAATATTTTTATGTATTTTAGGTATAACATAAAAATAAGGATCAGTAGCATCTTTAACTACCAATTTCTTTACATCTTCTTTAACAAAAACACCTAACCTCTCACCTCTCTCACGTAGTTCCAATAGTTCTATGGTATAGTCATCTACTGGGTTGTCAGTTAACAACACATAATCCTCTTCACATTTTAATAAATCTAACGCCATTTTCTCATATTGTTTCTTTGACATTACAGTCCAATTTCCAGCCTTGTCAGCTTTCCCTGAACACAAAATCCTTTAAACAACCTCTAAGTCTGGTTAACTCTAACCACTCAGATTTAGTTAAATTGTAAGACTTTTTAACTTTCAAAATTTATTATACTCAAGTTCAGCCTTTTTGAGTAAAACGTGTTCAAAAATAGCTACAGCTGAGCATTTAGGAACAAAACGACTGGGAGAAACTAAAGGGGGCAAATTGAACCTGCTATAACCTAAATCATAGTTACCACATTTGGGCATGCCATCATTAGCTTCACATTCACCTTCCAAATCCCTCATCATATTCATAGTCATAAATAGAAACATTCATTAAAGATTCAATTTCCCCATCAAAATGTACATCATTCATATTATTACTTCTTTCTTTGTTAAGCTTGTCAAAATACACTCTCAAATTCAGTTTTCTACAAAACTTTTGATGTCCATCAAAATTTCAGCCAAAGTGAGGAACTTCGTCGGAACAAATTTCGTCCCCTTACTCAGCAAACTGACCATATCTTTAGTTAAATGAACACCACATAGATTAACAATTTTTAAACTGTCATAAGAAACATTAATTTCAGGAAGTTCAACAAAATTCATTGGCATTGCTTGAGCTGTTAAAAAAACAGTTATTAGCATGTGCAGCACTGCAGTTTACAACTTCACTACAATCAAATGTGCTATCACTTCTTGAGCCAGTATTCACAACATTATTATTCAAAACCAGCTCAATAATGTTGCCATTATCCATTAAACCATTACAGTCATTCAGCTCAATGTACTTGCCAACTAAATTCAAAACAAAGTCACCTTTAATTGAAATGTTCAATATTTTCTGCCTCTTGGACGATTCTTCCGTCCCTTTCACTGATTGCCTTGACCCGACCCCTCTCCATCCGCCCCAGGGGATAAATTTGAGGAGGTTTCTGCTCCTGGCGACCCTATGTTTTCAAATGAAATGCTCTTCTTCGACAGCATTTCAACTGACGACCACAATGACTCTCTGGAGTTGGGCTTCCTGCCTCCTGACCTGCTGTTACCACAACGTGGTGCTCTCTGTGTTCGCTGCAAGAAAAAATGGTTCCGCTATCAAAGTCCCTCATATCGCGAACCAATTTTCTTTTCTTTCTACCCAACACATCCGACTGAGCTTTATTTAGTCAGACCTTTATTTCATCCATCCTACTAACAAAAACTTCATTAGCAGAATCAGTTCTCAGTTTGTGTTGTATATTAACTATTTGTTCCTGCAGTTTTACACTGGTGCATGCATTTCTTTTGATTGGCATACAGATCTATTCAACACTGCAATGAAGCCTTCCTCCATTCATCCTGAAGATCTTGTTCCTCATCAGTGAACTCCCAGGCAGGCAATTTGCCAATCCCGAGTCCACGAGGAACAATTTTACGCTCCACATATTTTTCAAGTAACTTAGTATAAAAAAAAATTAATTTCCTTGGTCATCAGATGCTGTAGCTTGTCAAACTGGGCGCAATTATCCTTACCTTCAGGAGTAAACCAAGGATCACTGCCTGCAAGCCTGGCATCTCTTTCTCTAACCAGGTCAGCAAACAACAAGTTATCTACAGCCAATGGGACCTGACTGCCCCCTGATATACCCTCTACTTGAGATAGTGACTTTACAAAAAACTCTTCAGTTCAAAAATAATACATACATCTATAATAATAGTTAAAATAGGAAAATGTATTTAAAAGAATATGCATGGGTCACTTTATTGGGTTTAAGGCAATGGGAGATGTATATTTTATACTAAAATGTTTAGGTAATTTAGTAGCTAATTGATTAATTAACTGATGGTTTCACCTGATATAAAAGTAGAATGTATTTGGATGTATGTATCCTTGAAGGAGAGAGGCCGAGGTACAAGATGAATTTGTGGTGAAGTAAAGAGAAGTCTACTACCTTGCTATGTGTGTTTTTTATTATTAGTGCACATGAGACCTGGCCTATGGAAATGATTGTTGAATATATACATTTTTGATTCAGCCTAAATTCAAGATAATTGGGATTGCAAAATTGGTGTGGGAGAAAGGCATTTTAGTAACTGTTGATGGCCATGCATGGTAACATCTGTGGTTGCTTCCTAAGCTGGCAGCTAAGTCAAGGAAATGTCATATTTTTGGGTGGAAATGCCTGTATAAACATGTTATACTCATTTTAGGCTTACTAGTAGGTAACCAGATTCCTCTTGTTTTTGATGGAGATGTTTAGATTCACTAAGGGGGTGACCGGATACATATTTCTGGGGATATGAGGCCCTACATTGACGTAAACAAGAGACCCAAGACATCCTTAACAGACTATATTCTGTTAAAGTGTTTTTCTCCCATACTCTGTGGTTGACTGAATTTCTGGATTTCTCTGATTGGGACTGCCTTGAAATGGCCATGCTCTCTTTTTTTTTCATGCCTGTGGTAAAACGTAGTTATAAGGCTGTGGAAGATTAACACAGACCTGCTGATAAAAAGAAAGCAGAGCTATTAAACTGAATAGGCACATTCTGAGAGGTTCAGTCTTAAACTTGAAGGTAAGTGGCTTCCCTGGCTACATTGCTTGCACACTTATCGTTAAAGTGATGTTTTTCTACAATCCCACAGTGACACTCAGATGTTTTCCAGGACCCCTCTAAGAACAAACAAAATTCATGATTTTCTTCAAATTATACATTCACTAGACTTTTGTGGTATTTGATACAATAACATTTTTGGAACTAAGGCAGTCAATTTAAATTAATTTTTAATGGTTTAACAATGGTAGTGCACCACCCTGGTAAACAAATATAAGTAAATAAATAAGAAGTTACGTACTCACTATAATGTTCCATCTGTATTGTCCATTTTCATTCTTCCTCAACTGATGGGTTCAGATCAGAACTGTCGGATCTGACTCAGCCATTACAAAAGCTCTTGGCAGCTTAGAAATTTCGAGCTTCTCCCTTATCCAGAATGCACCAACCCCAATTACCTCACATCTTGTTTGCTAGCTAAAGCATATAGAAACAATTCTTATACAAAAAAAGGCATAAAAAGAGAAATAGCAAAAGTTAGACAAGGCTATGTCTGGAGCTTTGTCATGCTTGGATTATGCCATTTCTTTCATATCCACTTACTCTTCCATAAAGGCCAAAAGGAAGGGGTTGTTGGGTGGTTGAGGAAGAATGAAAATGGACAACACAGATGGAATGTTATGGTAAGTACATAACTTCTTTATCTGATGTTGTCAATTTTCATTCTGTCCTCAACTGATGGGAGAGAGTCCCCAGCTAGCTAAATCCCAGGGTGGACTCAAGCAGGATATTCCTAAGCACCATTGAGCAAAATGATGTTCTACCTCTGGATAGAAATCCACTTTGTAGTGATTGATGAAAGTATTAGGGGAAGTTGCTGCTACACATATTTCATCTATAGAAGCCCTTGAATGACAAACTGAGGAATTTGCTACAGACCTAGTTGAATGAGCACAAACTTGCTTTGGTAAAGAGATATCCAATTTGTTGTAAGCAAAGGAAATACACCCAGTAAGCCATCTGGTGAGAGTAATTTTGGTTACTGGTTTACCCAGTTTCATATCAGCAAAAGAAACAAATAACTGCTCTGTAGATCTGAAGTCCTTTGTTCTGTGTAAATAGAAACACAGTTACCTATGAACATCCAATAAATGTAACAAATATTCGCCCTTGTTTGAAGAATTTGGAAAGAAAACTGGTAAACTGATGGACTGGTTAATATTAGATTCTGAAACTATTCTGGGCAAAAAGGATGCATCAATTCATAACGTAACTCAATCTTTAGGAAAAATTAGATATGGGGGTTTTCATAGATTAGGATTGAGTTTCGGAAACATGTCTGGCTAATGTAATGGCCACCAAAAGCAAAGTTTTCCAAGAAAGAAATTTAAGATCACAGTCATGAGCTGGTTCGAAGACTGGGTGAACCAGGGCTTGCAGTACCTGAGTTAGATCCCAAGGAGGAGTAGGATCTTTAAATAGGGGTCTTAACAGAAGTGTGCCTCTTAAAAAGGTTTTACAAAGTTTATGAGAAGCAAGTGAGGAACCATCAATTCGATATGGAAATTAGAAATTGCTGCCAAATGAACTTTAATTGTCAAAGAACTAGCTCCTTGATTGAAAAGAAGTGTTAGGAAATGAAGAGTATTATGAAGCGGGCCAGAAAAGGGTTCCACATCATTTTGCAGTGCCCAGTGTACAAATCTCTTCCATTTACTAGCATAAAATGCTCTTGAAGGGAGGATAACAATATCTGGTGGACAGGAGGTGAGAGCATAGTTTGTCTGGCTATTACTGGAAATGGAGAAACCAAGCTGTCAGCTTGACATCAGGGAGGTCTGGATGTACCATGACTGTTAAGCGAGACAGCAGATCTAGAGATGAGTCCAGAATTCAAGGCTGATGAATTAAATGAGACCATAAGAAGGGAAAACAAATCTGTCAAGACCAACAGGGTGCAATGAGGATGACCTTACTCTTCCACCTGGCAGCTCTCTGTAGGAACTCTGGAATCAAAGAAATTGGGGGATAAATATAAAGTAGACGGGGGCCCAATCATGAAGAAGACCATCCCTTGGTGACTCCTCACATGAGGGGATTACGGCAAAGTAGCTGCTGCACTTATTGTTTAGGGGAGATGCAAAGAGATCGCAGCAAGGCTGGCCCCACTGTCGGAAAATCAGTTCCACTATGTTCTTGTTGAGGGACCATTCATGAGGTAATAGTATGTACCTGCTCAGTCTGTCTGCTAACATATTGGACTTCCTCAGAATATGCATTGCTGTAAGAAAGCAGTTGGAAGAGATCGCCCATTGCCAAACCTTGATTGTCTTTTGGCACAAGGGGTAAGGTCTGGTTCCTCTTTGTTTGTTGATGTACCAAGCCACCGACATGTTGTCTGTTTGAATCTCAATCATTCCTGAAAGGCCTGCAATGCTAGAAGCACTGCCGACAACTCAAGGACAATGAAATGCAAAAGTGCCTCTTCAGGGGACCATGTACCTTGGACTGTCTTTCCCAGGTAATGCCCCCCCACCCTAGCTGGGAAGCATCCATAGTGAAAATGGCCTTGGGCTGAGGGGGAACAAATGAATGGCCTTATAAAACCTCTTCTGGCTGACTCCATTACATTAGATCACTCTTGTATATATTGGAGATCTGTATCAGAGCCAGCATCCACTGGAGAACTCTCATGTGAAATCTGACTAAGGGTATTAATGTTATTGCTGATGCTGTCCCTGAAGGACCAAGTGGGCTGAGATTTTGGTACTGCAAACTATCTTTGCTACTTGTGATCTTATTCTCTGAACTCTGAAAAGGGGAAGTGAGGCTACTGTTGATTTTGTATTGAGCAGTGCTACTATGAATTCTAGACTTTGACTTGGTTCTAGATGAGACTTTTCATAGTTCATGGTTATTCCTAAAAGAGCACATGTCTAGATCACTTTTCCTCTTGCCAAAATGAGCTGATGCCTGGTCAGGGAAGAGATGAGTCAGTCGTTTAAGTATGGAAACATTTGGAATCACTGCAGTCTCAAGTGAGCTGCTGCTACTGCCATGCACTTGGTAAATGTCCTGGAGGCTGTGGTGAGACCAAAGAGCAGAAGTCTGAACTGGTAGTGACTAGCTCCTAGCTGGAACATTAAAACATTCTGTATTGCCTGTTTAACTTTATATGATAGTATGCCTCCTTTTTGCGCACATCCAATTATCCTTTTCCAAAAATGGGAAAAGGGATTGAACCGTGACCATCTGGAACATGGTCTTTCAAACGGATTTTCTTAATACACTGAGATCCAGAACTGGTTTCCAGTCCCCTGTTTTCTTCGGCACTAAAAAGAACTTTGAGTAAGTTCCAGATTCTATATGGTCTCAAGGGACCTTTTGGATGACTCTTTTTTTTAGCAGTTTTTGAATTTGAATTGCTGCTTGTTCCCTCTGATTCGGTGGAACATCAGGGAATTTTCTTAAAATGGAAGGATAAAGGGAAAATGGTATTATATAACCTCTGTAAATGATCCTCTACACCCAAGTATCTTTTGTTATTTCTAGCCAGGCTCTCCGGTACAGAGACAAGTGACCCTGATTGCTTCCAGAGGGGAAAATTGGGCCTCCATTCAGGAGCACTGAAAAGGTTTATCAAAAAAAAGAATCTCTGAAACCCTGGTTCTGCAGGCTACCTCTGCCATGAGGGTGTCATCTACCATTAAAATCCCCCCTTGCCTCTAGGAAACCAACACCACTTGTGTCCTGGAACGATCCTTCAGATGTTTTGAATCACATTTTACCCCCACCTTGATGATTCCTTGAAAAGGATCCTTGAGGGGTGGAAAAACATATGCCCATGGCAGAAAGAGTCTTTCCATCCTTCTCACACCTGGACAAAGTATCTTTAACCTTGGGGCCAAACAGAGACATTCCATTAAAAGGAGAATTGATGAATGAAGACTTAAAGGGCTCTGCAAAAATCACATAAGTGCATCCAGACGTGTTGTGTGATGGCAACACCTGAACCCCCTGCTCTAGAGGTTCATTCTGTTACATTACAAATAAGCTTCATAGAGGAGCTAGAGACTGATTGTAGGGTAACAAACTGAGAGGTGACAGATGCTTTCACCTCTTCAGAAACAGACCCTGAGAGGGTATATGATAATTCCTTAATCAGGTCCCTCTGTAGTCTCATAAAGTATGTCAAATAATTCAGTTAACTTAATACACAGGTCACTGAAGCACAGACACACTTGTTAAACCTGTTCATCGCCTGAGACTCCTCGTTGGGGGGATAAACAGAGGAACTTTCCTCTGCAAGTTCCTTTCAGTGGCCACCACCATGACAATGGCATCAACAGGCACACCTTTGAACCAAAATTGCTTATCCTCTGGAGCTGTCATCATCTTATCTGGTTTTCTGGGGACTGACTTAATGGTGTCTGGATCTTGCCATGCCCACAGGGAGATCAAGTTAAGGAGCTCATCAGTGGGTGGAGTTACCCAGGAGGTGGATGGGCCAGTACCAAATACCTCCAGGAGTATAGATTCCTCCGAAGAAGAGTTGTTGGACTTCCAGACACCTCTCTGTTTTAGGATCTCTAGGATGTCTTCAAATGAGACATCATTAGGAGGTGACTTGGGGACCCTTCGCCCTCATCAAAATCTGTATCTTTGGTGATAGAGTCAGGGGAATCTAAATGATTCCTCTTGTTTGTTCTCTTCCTAGGGACCTCCTCAGTGGGATACTATTGGTTGATGTCAGAAAAAGTGGGGATACCCTGATGGGAAGCCTGGGGTTTTGGAACCAGCTGTCCCTGTGGAGAGGATATTTGAGACGCCAGACACAGAGATGGAACAGATGCAGACAAAGGATCCAAGGGGGTAGGCACCATCTGAGTCACAGGGGCAGGCAAGGCTCTCTCCATGATCGCAAAGACAGGCTGCCCCAGTGAGGGATAGGACCCCAGATCCCAGACGCGCAATGCCAGATCTACTGTCCCTCCCTGCCCTGAGGACAGTCCATCACACCACAGAGTATGTACACCCTGATTTGTTGGTTAACAGAAACACAGGTTATGCTAAGATACCAGGAGTAGTAGCCATACTATCAAACAGTATATACTGGAGCCCTTCTCACAACCAGTATTCATGATGGTGTCATCACCTTCCTTGTCACAGAAGTATCCAAGTGAACTCAGCATATCATCATTGCAACAACAGGGAAATATAAAATGCTACTGGATGGATAAAAACAGCAAAGGGGAGCTTGTAGACATGTGCCATCCTTACACTGAATCCCATAAGCTATATGGAATATGATCCCTGTGGACACAAAGATGTGTAAAACATTAAATATCCTGGCTACTGATGCCTTTTCACTGGTCATCAGTGGACATGACAGGCATGTCACAGCCTGTCACCTTAAGAATCCTGCACCACTTCTTTGGTGTTATTCTGCATCATGTGGAGGAGTATATTTGGCTCCCACAGATCTTCAAAGAGAGAAACAACATTATGCAGGCAGTGTCTCCTAGAACCTACAAGAAATTGACTGCAGCTACAGCAACATCAGGACCCTACCTAGTCCACATGGAAACCACTACATCAACTAGACATATTACCACTTTGTCAGTTACATACCTTTCAAATGTTCAGATTTTCACAAAACGTCCAGATTTTTGCCTCATACTTTTGGTCTGTTTCTCATAAAATTTACGATTTTCTGGCAAATCATGGAGCACTGAAGTCACTAAATAATGGCAGACATTTGAGTTTCAAACTTCATATCATCAGAAAATATATATTAACAAAAAACATTTGCTCTAGCAACTTCCGAAGATTAAAAGAGCATTATTTAAAATCTCTCTCTATTTTTGAGTCTTTGCCCTACCATTATTTTTGGCTCTATTCAGCTTTCTTGCACTGAGGATGAAAGGTATGATCTACTGCGAGGTGATATGCAAAGCAGAGGGTATCATGTACAATGTGTCTGTGCATTATACAGGCATTTTCTACAATTTATGATTCTGGCACACATCCACCTTCTAACAGTGATTTGGGAGCATGTCATAGCATTGACGGCAATGTCGACAAATGCAAAAAGAGCAAGTGCTGTTCACAGAAACTGCTTTAGCTAACGGATGAGTTTGCTGTTTCCTGCTGTTGTGCTGTCTTTGAGTTGGTATATATAAGTCCACGGGGTATTGGGGTGCAGGGGGGCTTTCCATGGGTTGTTGGGACGGCAGGGAGCTTGCCACCCCCCTGCAAAAATAAAATTGATCTGTTTGCCAAAGGTAGTTTCAGCAAAAGTTTTTTTTTTCACCAAACTTACCTTTGATGACTTGACATGAAGCCCAGTGATTCATGCATAGCAGGGATATCTTATTGGTGATGCCAGTTATACCCTAAATCCATGGCTCATGGCACTTATATGCAACCTGCAAAGCATGTCTTAGATGCAATACAACACTGCACAACTGCAAATTCATGGATTCACAGAAGCACCAAGCATGTGTTTCTGATGAAGGACGGCTTCCACTGCTTAAATTCCTCTGGCAGCATGCTGTAGCATTCTCCAGAGACTTGCAACAAGATATTTGCTGTATGTGTAATCATGCACAACATGGAGGTACACAGTTTACTAGAACAAACCTGTCACTGGGCATACTATTTTCTTCTTTGCTTCTACAATGATTACAGGTAAATTTCAAATTTTATAGCACAAAACACTGATAGTCATTTGCTAAACAAATCAATACAGTCTCACAATAAAAACAGACAGCATGAGCAGTAAACTTCTCCACCCTTAAAACCCACATTCATTGAAACAGCATTGAAACACGCATTCAAAGAAAATGCATCTGGCCAGTGGCAGATTAAATTTACCTTTGGACTGTTTTCAAACCACAGTCCCTACACATTTTTAGAAGCATGCATACATGTATGTGTTCTTTAATTCACCTTCCTGATTGTACTGAAATATATTCCTTGTATAATACAGCACCTCGTGTTAGAGTCCGTTTTAAATTTGTAGTTTTGAACATTTTTCCAGGGAGCAATGAAACAAAATGTCTGAACCAGTAATGACAAAACTGCACATTTCAGAACATTTAAACCATAAAAGGCCACTCAGACTTCTCTTATTACAGTCCACCAGTATCAGTCATTATGCACCATATCTGCAGAAGTAAAAGTCATCTGAATAATTCCATATCAAAGAAATCTGTAACTAATAAAGAGGTTGCTGCTAGCAAACTTTACATTTCAGTCTTTCATCTACAAATTCAGTGTCTGCTACACTTGAAGTATAAATTGCCAATGTTACATTAAAAAAAATTGCTAAGCTAGTAATATTGCAATAGGAAATGGCTGGCAAACCCTCAACAGATTCATCTCATCCAAAGGAGAACACACTCAGGTGTGCAACACCTCCATCCACCCTTAAAGTGCACCGCAGTATCAGCAATCCATATACATGGTGTGAGAGTAGAACCTACAGCCTTTTGCATTAAAGGCAAGTATACTACCTGTTGTGCTACTACAGCAGTGACAGGCATTTGCTAAACAAAACAGTTGCACATTAAAAACAGATTTAAAATGTGCAACAATAAACTTCTCTTCCCTTGAAACTCACAATTCCGAGAAAATGCACTGAAATCACAATTCCTTGAAAATGGACTGAAAATTACATTCCTTGAGCAGTCCGGTAGTTGGTGTAGAGGATTCAGACTCTTGTTTCCTGTAATGAAGGTACAGTGTTTGAGCCTGAGTAAGTTAATTAACTAACTTGCCATAACTAGGGTATTACGCACACATACATAAAAACACACACACACACACACACCTCATGGCAAGTTATGTAACTTACCAAAGAAAGGAATGGCTTGCTAGCCTCTCTCATGGCAGCAAGCAAGTTCTTTTTTAAATTCTGTGCACAAAGAGAAGCAGCAGCAGTAAATTTAAAACCATGCTGATGTGCTTGCATATGTATATTTATTTATGTATAATTCTGTATATTTATCTTGTGGCTGCATGAGTACACACACATTTTGGTGCAAAAAAAAAAAACTCTTTACAGGCTATAAAAGTCCAATTTACAAAATCCCACAACTGCTACCAGTATAGGTCAGTGTCTTTGAAGGACTTAAGCATGTTACAATGTGCTATGCTGTCTTGGGCTATAAACAATACTGGCCACACCTAGATAAGCTTCACACTGTACTGCTG
This sequence comes from Protopterus annectens, assembly GCF_019279795.1. Taxonomy (NCBI): domain Eukaryota; kingdom Metazoa; phylum Chordata; order Ceratodontiformes; family Protopteridae; genus Protopterus; species Protopterus annectens. The sequence goes on from NC_056748.1 coordinate 825,662,603, forward strand.
GATGGCACAGCTGTGACTACTAGCTTCCCAGGACTCTGCTGTCTTTACTTTCAGTCAGTAAGTGAAACACTAACACTAACCAGCATGTGCTTTCCTGTTTGTTTGAAAAATGTTTTATTTTCAGCATCATTGCTATATC
>NC_056748.1:825667741-825860241 GCF_019279795.1 Protopterus annectens
CTGGGGCCCAATTGTGGGTCAGAACATCCCAAGGTGACTACCCCTCCTGAGGGATCGGAGCAAAGAACTTGCTGCACTTGTTGCTGTGGGGAGATGCAAAGAATTTGCAGCAGAGTCGGGCTCAGTGGCTGAATATCTGCTCCATAACTACTGGATTGAGAAACCACTCATGAGTGAGAAGGATAGACTCATTCAACCTGTCATATACCATATTGGACATCCTCAGTATATGTGTGATATTAGAAGGCAGTAAGAATATATTGCCCATTGCCATACTCTCATGGCTTCTCTACATAGCAGATAAGATCTGCTTCCTACCCATTTGTACATGTACCACACTACTGCCATGTTGTCTGTCTGGATAGAAATCACATCTGTGGGGAGAGAGTCCTGAAAGGCTTGCCATGCTAGGAAAACCACCCTCATCTCCAAGACACTGATATGAAGACTGGCCTTTGATTGTGACCACATACCTCGGATAATTTTCCCAGGTAGTGCCCCACCCCAAGTGGGAAGGATCAGTAGTCACTGTTCCTTGGATAGTGGGAATGTTGGAAGGATGTCCTTGTGAAACATGTGGTGACTCTAACCACCACTGGATATGTGTTTTGTAAGTTTTCATTAAAGATACTTAGTAAGACATGAGTTGTTGTCTTATTGACTACTGGACTGCAAGAGGCCACTGTAGAAATCACACGCAGTACCTGGCAAGGGGAACCAGGGTGATTGAAGCTAACATGGAGGCTAAAAGATTGAGAATCATTATTTCTTGCACTTCTGACAGGTCAAGATGATTACAGCTTGATGACTAACGGATGTGATCCTTGTCTGGGGAAGTTTTGCAATTTGAAGCCTTGTGTCCAACTGAGCTCCTGTGAATTCTAAAGGTTGAACTGGATGACGTTTGGACTTTGTTAAATTCACCATACTACCTAGGTTTAAGCACAGGTGGAGCAAGGAGTCCCTGGTTTGGCTGACTAGATGCCTGGTAGAGGTGGTGACAAGCCAGTTGTCGAAGTAAGGGAACACTCATAGCCTCTGCAGTTGGAGATGAGCTGCTACACATTTGGTGAATACCCAGGGGGCTGTGGTTAGACTGAAGAACAGAGCTCTGAACCGAAAATGGCTGGCTCCCAGCTGGAAGTGAAGGTACTTACTGCAGCATCTCTCCATCTTTATGTGGTAGTATTCATACTGAAGATCTAACAAGCACATTCAGTCGTTCTCTCTCAGAATAGGGGAATAAACTGTACAGTGACCCATCTGAATTTAATTTTTCTTAAAAATCTGTTCAAGTAACTTAGGTCCAGAATTGGTCTTAGGTCCCCAGCCCAAAACTGGCCTTATGTTTCCATTTATCTTTGGCAATAAGAAGAACCTTGAGTAAATTCCAGATTATCTTTGGTCTGGTGGGACCTCTTGAAAGACTTCCTTATTTCTGAAGAGAGTGCTTCCCTTTGACAGGCACATCATGAGGTCCTTCTAGGACTAAAGGGGGGATGTGGAAAGGAATGAAGTTGTCTCTGGTTATTATCCTCTGCACCCCATTTTCTTGAGTGATGGAGATCCAGGTTGTTGGATGGAGGCATAAGTGCCGCTGACTGCCTCCAGAGTGAAGCAGTCAGGTAACTGTTCAGGAGCACTGAAAATGCTTCTCAGAGAAAGGAACTCTGAAACCTTCATTCTGTGGACTAAATCTGCCCCTAGGGCAATGTCCATTAAAAGAGTTCCCGCTTCTGCCATGGGTGGCTCTGTCTCCAGAAGTGTCAGGTAAAACACCTTGGGATTTGCAAAACCAAATTTTCTTACTTCCTTTCTGATTCCTGAAAAAGGTCCTCTGAGGAGTGGACAATTTAATCCTTACAGCAGAAAGGGATTGACATTCTTTTTCACTTCTAGAGAATGTGTTCTTAACTTTAGGACCAAAGAGTGTTGTTCAGTCATAAAGGGCATTAAAAAGGACATCTTAAAATGTTCCATAAAGCTGCAGAGCCTCATCCAAGCATGTCTCCTAGAGGATATGCCTATGCCAGCTCTCTAGAGACAACCTCCATGGTATTGGAGATAAGATTCATAGAGAGATTAGACAAGGAATGGAGGGTAGCTAGCTGTGCATCACTGGACTTTGTCTGACCCACAGGCAAGGTCCCTGGGAGAGATTTGGAGATCCCTTGGTCAGATCTCTCTGAAAATGTGTAACGTGTGCCAAATAATTCAATGCCCTCACCCAGAAAGTAGCTGAGGCACAAACTAGCTTCCCAAATCTGTTCAACTCACAAGACTGAATGTGAATGGAGAAAGAACTTTCTTCTGCCATTTCATTTTTGGTGACTGACACCACTACCATGGACTCCCTGGCTGGACCTCTAATGGAGATGATCCTTGGGAGTGATGAGGAACTTATCTAGTTTCTTAGGGAAGAGTTCAATGTTGTCCAGCTTTTCCACACCCACTAAAATAAGGTCTATAATCTTATCCATGGACAAAACTACTCAAGACATAGATGGGCCAGAACCTAAAGCATTGCTAAAAACTGATTCTTCTGGAAAAAGTGGCTGGGAGGACCATCTCCTTTTCTGCTTACGCAGTTGAAGAATATCTCAAAATTAAACATGTTCAAGGGGGATCTGGGGGAACCTTCTCCTTCACAAAATCAGTATCAGTGGTGAGAGACTCCTAAGGGGAATCTAGGTGCCTCCTTTTGCATGTATGCTTCCTGTGCACCTCCTCAGTGGGATGCACAGGGGACAACTTAGAAATTAACATGGTCTCTTCCATGGGAACCAGTGCAAGACTTTTGGTTACTGGCTGTCCTGATGGGACAGGAAGAGTAGGATATGGACCCTTGGAGATCCTTTGTGGAGTGACAGCTAAGAATTTGAGGGGGTAGTCTTCTCTCTGGAATAAGATATTACTCTCTCAAAAGCCTTGAAAGCTGAGCTTGATACAGATCCAAGAAGCTGAGCACTAGGAGCCATGGCCCTAAAAGTGGTTCAGCCCAGGATACCACACAGCTTGGATCCAAGGCTGACATCATAGTGGAACTGTCTAACACTCAGGCTTTGTGAGGGAGGAATGGCTCCAAAGACCTTGGTTCTGAACCTACCCTATCAGAGTTGATGCTGACCATTCAGTTCTGAGATTCATATGGCTCCAAAGCGGTTGGAGCCAACTGAATCAAACAATTCACTGACATCAAGGAAAAACAAAGCCTAGGCTCCAATGCAGACCTGTCCTAGGTGGAAACTGGATACAGGGGTTCCAGTCAGAAAGATTGGTTTGAAGAAGGAGCATCTACGAATGTGGGGACAAAACTATTCCCTCAGTCCAGATGACAGCCAGAGCCATCATCATTTTGTCTATGTTTGCTTCAATAAGTCACCTGGAAGATCTGGCTGACCAGATGGATGAAGCAGTAGAGGAAAGTCTGGAATGATGGTATCATTTTTCTTGTAGGATTGGTGAACAGAACATAGGAGAAACAGGCTCCAGTGAAAACCTCAGAGAAGTGTTTGCTCTGATGCATATCAGATCTGGGAAAAGCATGGCTCAGAAAGTTTAAAGACACTAGAAGCCAGACCTAAGGAAGATGAATGGTCTGGAGACCTCTTCCTCAAGGTTTTAGATCTCTCCTTTTCCTTTAGTTTTCTCTCCAAGCTTTTCAGCTGATTTCTTTGAAAGAGAAGAGGAAGACTTTTAAGAAACTGAAGGAGTGCTTTCTCCCACAAGGGTTGGGAGATGCCCTTTCAAGATTAATTTGTTTCATCTTTCAATAATAATAATTTCATCTTTTAACAATAATCTTTCAATAATGGCCCATTGGCCAAAAGCTTCACAAATGCAGCAGGAACAGGGAACTAATCTAAGGGGACGGTGAAAGCCAACACATTCCAGCTAGGCTTATAAATGCCTTCAGGCAGATAGCCTAGTACCCACCTATGAACCTATGAAGTGTCCAAATGTGAGGGGCCTAGACATTTGATACATTTATCATGTACATCAGAGTTTGGTAAGTTTTGGTCATAGGGCACACACTTTTTAAAAATAGACGGTGTGTCCGACATCCTGGAAAAAATATGGAAAACAAGATAGAAGACAAGAATATAGAAAAAAACTGTCATCTGCCAAATCTGATAAATACCTAATAACAGGAATAATACTAACTATAAAGCACTCTCTCTCTCTTTATATATATATATATATATATATATATATATATATATATATATATATATATATCCATCCATATATGGGTCTACTTCATTTCACTGAAAGCTCATTTCACTGAAACTCAGCTGCCTGTGCACAATTCACTGAAAGCTCATTTGACTGAAACTCATTTCGTTGAAAGTTATATATGGCTTTTTCCCTACTGCAGGGCCATCCTGGAGTTAGTATATATAGTAAGGGGGGTGGGGGTGTAGCTCCCCCACATAGTTTGGTTATATATTGTCTTCTGGAAAGAGTTATTCATTGGACTTGTAAGTATCCATATCTATGGTTTTAAACATTTAAAGTAGGTGGGGGTCTATGCCCCCACCCCACCCCCAATGTGGGGGGGCTGTGCCCCCCACACACACCCTGACTTTATATACTAACTCAGGGATTGCACTATAGTGGGGAAAAGGCCATATATAACTTTTAACTAAATGAGTTTGTCAAATGAGTTTTCAGTGAAATGAGCTTTCAGTGAATTGTGTGCAGGCAACTGAGTTTCAGTGAAAAGAGGTTTCAGTGAAATGAAGTAGACCCATATATATGTGTGTATATATATATATATATATATATATATATATATATATATATATAAATATGTGTTATTTTTTTTTATGAAAAATAGAAAAAGTCCCGTGCCTAAGGTAAAGAACAAGAAAAAAGATTAGGGGAGGAGCAGAGGATAAAGGTATAAAAGAACAACCCTTATTCAAAGTTATCTAAAGTTATTTAAAGATATATAAAGACATTTATAAAAATATATTTACTGAAACAGGCTTATGCAACTATTGAGCACTAAGAGATCCATCCTATGCTTGTGGTGGCAGACAAGATCTGTGGTAGCTGGGTTAACACAGGGAATTATGCATATGGGGAGGAACCTGAGCACCAGATCCAAAGCCTGAAAGTGGCTGAAGTTGGATCTGACTCGGATCTGAAGACCTATACATTGAGGAAATGACAGAAAAGTCAACATCAGAGCCAATGTTTATTGCATAACTTTTGGATTTTTTATAGCTGAACTGTATTAACCTATGTAAGTAGGTAACCAAAAAACATCAGATCTTTTGTTTATTCCTTAACTTTTGGATTTCGTGACACTGAAATGTATTAACCTGTGTAAGCAAGTAAGTAACCAGAAACCAAGATTCCATTAAAAATTTTAAGAAAACACTTAAAGAACATCTCCTTACTAAATCCACTTATAACTGCTACTGAGATAATGCTTATTATATACCTTAATATTCTGCTGTCGTTTCTTATCTATGCATTGATATATTGATATCACGTTATTTGTACTGAGTTTGTTGCTTTTGTTCTTTTGTACATTGCAAACTGATTTATATACTACATATATAACTATGTTTTATCAAATGCTTGCCTCTCCTCCACAAAACCACATCGATCCATACCTTTCAATTTTAGCATCATTGTTGCCATTCGTTTAGCCTTTATATACATAAATACTTTATACTCATGCTTTAGGATTGAAATGGGCATGTATAGATCTGATGGGTCTTTACCCACTTTAGGTATTACAGCCACCACTGCTTTCTTCCAGGATGTTGGTGTTTCTCCTCCTCTTAAAATACTGTTAAAACCTTCCAGATCTTTATCAGATTTTTTCCCTCCTAGCTTACAAACTTCCACAGGAATACCATCTATTCCTGGGAACTTTCCTGTGGATTGCTAATGCATCGCCATTTTTTATATCATCTCCTCCTATCCTAACTGCTAGCAATTGAGCCTCATATACCTCTAACCTTTGCTTATTTAACTCTTCCATAAACATTTACATTTGTACCTTTTCTTGATTTCCATATTTTCTCTGCTTTATACAGACTTTTATAAAATTTCCGAAATATTTCTCGTACCTCTACAGGATCTCTTGTTATCTTCCTTGTTACGGGCTCCCTAAGCTCAGTGACAACCCTTTCTACTTTCTGTTGCCTGAGTCATTGTCCTAAAAGTTTTTGTGCTCTGGAGTTATTATCAAAAAACAATTGCTAAACAGCAATCTTTCTAAACGCATGCATATTATCACGGTAGTCCCTTATTTTCTGTTTAGCACTCTGCAATTGCTTCTCTTCTTGTTCTGTGAGATTCCTCATATTCTGCAATGCTTTAAGGTTTGTCAGCCCCTCTAAATAATTCTTAACCATATCTCTCTTTCTTTTATTTACACCCTATTTCTTAAAACTCCACTTTATTTTTTTCCACTCCCTAGCTATATTTTCAGAAGAAATTTCTATCTTCTCTGATAACTCCCAAATAATTTCCACTACTCATTCCTTAAATTCCTCTCTTTTCAACTGATAGGTGGGAAAGTGCCAGTGCCTCATTTTTATTTCATTACCCTGCATTTTTACTGTAATTATTATTGGCCCATGATTTTAAATAGTTATTAGATGCATATCAAAACTTTCAACTAATGCACAGGTTCAGGTGAAATGTAAGTTCTGTCTAGCCTGGCCCAGTTTTTGTATCTTGGGGAATAATAAGTAAATTCACTCCGAACTCCTACTACTGAATTCACATCTTCTGTGCCAAATATTTCTTCAAAAATCTACCCTCTTTGTTATATTTTCCCTTCTGGGTCCCCAGACACATCTTCACTGCTGCAAATCAAATTCCAGTCTCCACCTATAAGTAATATTCCCTGATGAAAGCTAATTATTTCTCCCAGAATTTCATAAGCTCCATTACAGCAGTTTTCGGAGGAATATAAACACATGCCAGTGTAATCCTTCTCCCTTGCCAGCAGTCCCTTAGTACTACAAATCTACCATTATTATCATTTTATCCACTTATATCATTGGAGCTCCTCCTTGCAATTAATGTAAGTACTCCTCTTTTCCTTTGTCCTAGGTATTCTGCTCAATAACCGTCCTGAAAATATTTCTTTATCAAATTTACATTTTCAGTTCTTTCCAAATGCGTCTCCTGTAGCATAACTATTTTCACTCTACATTTTTTAAAATAGTTCACTACTCTTTCTTTTTTGTATATATCTGTGAGACCATTAATATATAAAGATAATATAGAAAGGTTCATTATGTTAAAAAGTTATTATTCCCACCTTTTATGTGCAACAGCTGTTTAAGTATCTAGTTCCAGCTTTTGTGTTACATGCATATATAAGGTTTAGCAGGTTGATCTTTTATACAGTTTCTTGTCATATCCATTTGAGCCTATGTGACATCTTACAAAACTTTTTGTTTTATTGAAAGCCCTCAAACAAAAAAAAAAAATATATATATATATATATATATATATATATATATATATATATATATATATAGCTCCAACACACCCCCTAAAACCTATTAACTTAATACGAACATGCAAAACTATGTACATCTTCAAATATTGAAGTTTTATCCTCCTGATAAGAACAGTTGTCCCAAACTGACAGCCACACTTACAACCTTAGGTTAACCTAAAAAGGATGGTTATTCATGCTAACATACATGGTGCAGCCTGTGCTTTTACGAAGTGCTGTCTGTTTTTGTCTTATCTTTATTGCTGTCCCAGTTTGAGAAAATACTTGAATGCTTTCAGAAAACATTTTCTCCTAGCCACTGAAAGAAAGAAGTATTCTGTTTTTATCGCTCTTTATCAGATTGTCTCCATGGAGGCATGAGAACCAGATACACAATTGCTTATACAAACATTTATTTGCTAGAGGAAAGCTTTATTATATTTGTTCTTTTTTTCTATTTATTTGCTTTCTCTTAAAACAGCCTTAATCCATTAATTTCCCTATATAAGAATAAGAAAAGGCACGTCAGTTTTTTCTTGTATCATGCTCTTTTGACAAAGCTTTTCTTCTTTTTTGACTTTGCAGTGCCTACATTTCTTAAAACAAGGAGAAAGAGAAAAGAAGGGGAAAAACAGAGACACCTGTTTACTTTAGTATCCCTATTACACTTGAAAATAACTGATAAAATTTGACTTTACATCATGTAGATTACATCATGTATTATAAAAATACTATTAAGAACAACATTTTGTTTTACTTACAGTTAACTCGCTTCCCCCTCCTCCCCTCTCCTAAGTGTACTTCCAGACATTAATGACATGAAATCGGCATATGCTTAATAATCCCTCTACAAGTTTCAAACAAAACAAGAACACGAATCCCAGCTCTCCACACGTACAAAAATATAGAATTTTTAATTTTAAGTGCGTTAAAATATCAGTACACGTTTCGTCAAAGCAGATGCCTTAACTTCTTCAGAAACTCCAAACAGCATCAAATAACCACCCTTTATAGTGTGGCCATAACAAGCATTCATTAATCCATTTAGTACTTTAAAGGCATATACCAGAAATTAAAACATAAACTAATCACTACTTAAAATACCACGATCATTAAAACTGACATGGCACTATTTAAAACCAGTAAAAATACATATATACTAGTAAATATTAACCAATAATTCAATGGTGTATATATAAAAAATGCACACAAGTGTATAAACACATGTATACATATATAAACATACAAACATGTATATTTATGCATTTATACATATATATTTATATACACATGGCTACTACTCAATCCAGTACAGTAAGCAATGCAGTTAGTATATTAATAAGTCCAGCCTAAATAGATGGAATAAAATGAAATAAAATAAAATAAAATGAAATAAACATTTATCTCCAATATGTAAAAACATTTAAACAGGTAATAAAATGTATAAAAATAAAAATATAAAAAATAAACAAAAATATATACAAAAATACAAAAATACACATTCTCTAAAGACTTATCAAATCCAGCTTTTGTGTCACTGTAGCAAGCTTTCATCATTTTCCCTATCCAGATTTTATTTTTAATAGTTTATATGGTTTATATGTTTCTTGTGTTTTTTGTTTTTTTGTTTGTTTACTATTAACCAACTGATGCATGTTAAACAATCATATATACTAACATCATGGGAGTTTAGTTGGCTGTTTGGAGTTTCTGAAGAAGATAAGGCATCTGCTTTGACGAAAAGTGTACTGATATTTTAACGCACTTAAAATTCTATATTTTTTACGTGTGAAGAGCTGGGATTCGTGTTCTTGTTTTGTTTGAAGTCCTCTACAAGTTTAACAAAGTCAAAAAGTCCAATATTTCCAGTTTTTTTTGTTCTGCCATGTTTCACAAATATCATTAGGGTCTATGACACGGGATAAAAAAATGATTTCATCAAACGGCTTTTACACCGAAAATGCTGTTGATATAAATTGGTTTTGTGGGGGGCTATGCCCCCATACTTCCCCGCTAAATATATATACCAACTTAGAGATCGTACAGTGAAGAAAGGGCACATTTTCTGATCTTCACTGTACCGTGATCTCACAAAACCGATTTCTATCAACAGCATTTTCGGGTAAAAGCTGTTCGATGAAATCAGTTTTCAATCCAGCGTCATAGACCCTATAATTAATGCTTTGTAATCCTGCATGTATTTGTCAGTTTCCAAGTTGCTGGTTTTATTCCTGTTTATCTCCATCTCCCGAATCCAGTCTCTGCTTCATTTCTCATGTACTCTTGGTTCCTTTAGTCAACTCTTGTTCTTTTTTCTGTATCTCAAGCATTTTCCATTGAAACACTGGAAAAGGTTTCACTGGCACATTCTCTCTGTGGTCTTTATTACCAGAAGAACAAGAAGCAGAATCTCCTTCTGTTTCACAGCTCACTTTTTGTTGGACAAACTTTTGTATTTCCTACTTACCATGCTCTGCATCAAAAATGATTATATCTGTCCAGGAAAGAATATTCTGAAGATAGCTGGGTACAGCAGTTTGAATCTCATGCCTGGTTCTTGACAGTCCTGATTAATGGAATAAATGTACTCCTCTTCTACTTGGTATACAGTGACCATTCATTTTCCACAAATACTCTACTGTCTCCCCTTTTTAGTACTTTGTCCTTCTGCCACAGTTTTGTCAGAATTAATTCCTTCTGCTGGCAGGATTTCATTTTTACTACTAAAGGTCTAGGTTGCTTTTGCATGGCCAGGTTTGAAGCATACACACAATGTGCCCTTTCAATTAACAACACGTTGTGGAATACTAGTCCAGTTGCTTATTTGTGCTTTCATAAAATTAATAGTCTGTTCCTTCCACCTTCTCTGGTACAGCAGAAACTTTCAGATGTTCCCTACAAAATATCTCTTCTTCAGCGGCCTCATATTCAGCCAGCCTTTTCTTCATTTTGATCTCTGATTTTTTCAGTTTTATCGCCTTATCTGTATAACTGTTTAAAGCTTCTTCTATTTTTCCGGGTTTTGTTATTATTTGAGTTGATATACTCCGTCAATATTTCATCAGCTCTGAGAACATTTGACTTATTTTTTCCTCTAGGTTACTGGAAGTCATGTCTTGTAACAAAGCTAGAACATGTGCTGTTTTTTGCTGAACAACTGCGGAATTCTTCCCAGTCAGTGTTTTTTCCTCACCTTTTGTGATCGACTTTCTTTCAGGCTCTCTGAATTTCTTTTTTGCTGGCATCCAGGGAGTGCATTTATTAGCCAGTTACAGAAATTGACCCAAAAATACGAGTCTATTGGCTCTCTTCTAAGTTGCTGTTTTCACATTGGAAGAGCTGCAATTAAGCCATTACTCAGCATGCAGCCATATTGGAAGCCCCAGTCCATTCATCATCTTCCTTGGATTTCTTCTGGTGCAGTTCCTTCAGCCACTACAGACTGGGGGTTACAGGTGCCCTCTGCGCCTGTTGGAGTGTCCTTATGGGACATAGGAGAACCACTCTTGTCAGTCTTGGAAAAAGGAGTGGGGAATGTATCTCAGCCTAGTTGCACTGGGATGTGTGTTCCTGGGGGTGATGCTCCTGATAGGATCCAATCTGCTTCTATGAAAATTAATGTTAAAAAAAAGCAGAGAGTTAAATATTTTATCTATCCCTGTCTGAGCTATTTTAAACAGGAATGATGCATTGGATTTAGCAGTGATTAAATGATTAACATTTCTCTGCTAGCCACTCTCCAAACTTACCCTACCTCAAAGAAATTCATATCCAGACTAAAATTTCATCTATTAATGGTTGCTGGGCACTGCTATAACCAGGAGTTAACTAATTTGCCCCATGCATGATATACAGCTCTACTGCTACAGCTGACATTATTTGAGCAGAAACAACTAAAGTATCCTCTACAGAAACACATAATTTAAAATGTGGTTGTAATGTACTATACAGCTGCTACTGTTAACATCTGCTTATTATTTTTTTTTGTAAATAACAATGATTTGCATTATGATCATTATACATGTTTGTATTCTTGTGCTCCCTGTACTGTCTTTCTGCACTACTGCATCCTGTTTTGCATTTGCTTTTGTTTTTATTCTTTCAAGGAAGTGGCTGCAAAAGGAAGGCCTTTGTAGTTGAATTAACCCACCTGTCACATATGTAAATAATAATACTATAGTTCTATATGGGTCCTTCCTAATTTGCAGGTTCTGCAGTATACTTGCTTGCTTCAAATAATATAGTCTTTGTCAATTACCGACAACCTCAAGGTTAAAAATCACAGTAGTTACAGACATTGCATTACCATGTTTTAGGGCATGCAATACAAAACTGTTCTAGCTAGCTACCTAGTTTTCTTTTGTATGTGAGTATGTCTATAGCTGTCTGCATGTGTGTATAAGAATGAATTAATGCGGATGATTTTTCACCTACTGTAAAACTGCAAAATGGGGGGACAGTTAATTTCCTTCAAGATACAGTGACCTCTTAAGTCAATTAAATAAAGAAATTAGATGCCAAAGGGACTCTGTCTCCTACACAGGAAATCACAGACGATGTTTTGGCATTCATGCTCACATAAAAAGTTTGTTTTTCATTATTTATTTATTTTGTATGCTGATTTTATTGCTTTCCTTTCAGAAATGAAAAGCTGTTTTCACCAGATTCTGTCAACCAGATTACATACTCCTAGCATTTATTTAGCTTAATAGCATGAGCTGTTTTAACAGTGATGAATACATTGCTCAGTATTAACTGTAATTACAGTTTCCTATTACAGAAGGCTACCAATATTCAAATGCAGGCAGCACTGAGGTTTTACTTCACTTTTCAGAGTATGCCCCACTACCATATATGGCTTGAACAATCCCACATGAAAATGCCCAAGTACTCACTGGTAAAATAACTTTGCCAGTAAATAAACAGCAAACTGAAAAATCCTGTGTATAACCTTTTATTGAAGCCTTTCCTAGGGATGCAGGGATGGTGAAGTAAATATGCAGCATCTAAGGAATCTTACAGTTTGGAGATCTTAACATAACTGTCAAGGCTGTCACAGCATCTACATACACAGCCACATACATACTGGGTAAACAGTCATGACAGGAAGAAATTGGACAATTAATCACATCAGGCACAAGTTAAAAGTTCACACAGAATCACTAAACATGGACTAGGCAGAGATGTAAAAGGATACATAGCATGGCTAACAAAGCTAAGTATCAGGAGTTAAATTCAAGTTGTAAGAGTCATCTGAGATTTACAAAAAGAAATTATGAGTTCAAGTTGGCAACCTTTACTGTTGATTGCAACAAAGCCCTGTACAGACATTTAAGAACTTACAATAAAGATGGAGCTCTAATTACCAACCAGGCAAAATTGATACAACTATTTGCTGACACTGCATAGTTGCCATCAAATTAGTCTCACGTGTATTATAGGCAAGTTTCTTTTAAAAAAATGATTTGTTTCTTCAGAAGCCTAGCTGGTTCAACCAGCACACCACCCCCTCAGCTTTTCAAGTCCTGCCCCAGCTCTTCTGTCCCATGAGTCCCAGCCATACAGATTCCATTTCTCTGCCTCTCTCCCAACTCTTTGCTACACTTTATACCCTGCCTGCACATAACGCTACAGTGCTCACATTTTAGTTTAAACAGAAAAAATATTTGTAATCTGTAGCAAACTGCTTGCTACCAATCTAGCAAACAGTCATTACAGTTTACACCCTGTCTACATGGAGTGCTACAGCACTCACTTTTTAATTAAAAACACTGTAGCAAGCTGATTGCTTCAGTTTAGACCACACACAGAGTTTTTAAAAGCTGGTATTGCATTAAAGAGAGACTTGGATCTGCTGATTGCACCCCAAAACTTTGCACCCAGGGCAATTGTCCCTCTTGCCCTGCTCTAGCTACACTATTGTGTTTTTTAATAACAGAGAAGTCATGTACTACATTGGACATCTACCTGTATTTTATTCTTCATGGTAGGTCATGTTTGACTAACTTATTAAGTTTCTATCACAATGTATGGGAGTCAGTGGATATTGGCCTGCCAGTACATGTAGTCTATCTGGATATATCCAAGACATTTGACTCTGTGTCAAACAACAACATTTTATCCATTTTGTATAAATTAGGTACAAATCAGTATTTAATTATGCAGATTAGTGGTTATTTGACTGAAAGGCCCTTTAAGGTTAAAACTGAGGAATTTACTTCTGATAATAGGAAGGTAACAGTTGGGGTTCCTCAGGGTTCAGTGCTTGGACCTTTGCTGTTCAATATCTTCATGTCTGACTTGCTGAGTCAAAGTAATATAATACTAGTAAGTTTCCTCGTGACACCAAAATAAGGTCAGTCATGAATTTGGTAAAAGATCAAGCTATACTGCAGGGGTATCTGGATACCCTTTACACTTGGGCACTAAGAAATAACATGAGGTTTAATGATAGCAAATCTAAAGTATTACACATTGGTTGTAATAACCCATGATTTCCATACACTCTAGATCATCATATATTAAATAAAGAGAACAAGTTTAGGGATTTAAAATTAAATGTGGATAACTGAATAAGGCACAAAGGCAATCCTTTATTAATCACTAAGAAATGCTATGCAGTTATTAGGGGCATTTTGGTCAATTTTTCAGGTTGTGACAAGAGTGTTTTAATTCCTCTTTATAAGGCTGTTGCAAGACGTTATACAGAATACTATGGAGCTGCTTGTGCTTTAATTGTTCTCAGTTAACTAGGCTGGAAAATAATCAGAATAATTATACTAAATAGAGGAATTTAAACATCAAAATTAAAGTAATCATTTAGAGCAATTGTCTCTGTACCGAGTATAGCACAGGCTAGTCAGAGGTGACCTTGTAATTTGTGAACAAATGCATGAATGATGCTGCAATGTTGCTTACAACTGGTATAGATATAAGACAACATAGATATGGTACTAGGAATAATTTATTTTTGTGAATAATTCAATTGATAATACAAACCTGGGTAAGTGATACTTTCATCAAATGTTGGTATATTACGAATAAATTACCACTGGGGATTATAAAGACCTCTAGTCTTTTTAAGTTCAAGGCGATTTAGATAAATGGTTTGGTGGCAGGATCCATGGAGTCCCTTAATGGATAAACTCATTTATGCTCACTGCTGAGGCAAATAGTTTGTGTCACACTGAATATTGAACACTGGGGACAAATATTAATGTATGAGGAGGATGGCCAGATACTAGCACTGGTGCCATTAAGTAGATATACATTGTTTACCATCATGGTCTACCATCACAGGCAATTCTTCATAGAATTATGCTGTAGTATATCTCTCCTTTTCCTAGAATACGTCTTCCACTTCCAGTAGAATGCCAAACTAGGAACTATTTTTATGGGTGGAAGCAGGTGCTAATACAGTTTGAATCATAAAAGTCACACACCCCCCTCCTGTTTACTTTGGGGCATCTGGCGTGTAATGTTTGGCAAAGGTGTGGCCTGAATACCAATTTGCATCTTTTTTGGATATCTGAAGGAGGCTGCTATAACAGCAGTACTTCTTAGGGAATAAGCCCTTATTTGGACTAGTAAATGCTCACTACCATTATAACAAAATGGAATGCGAAGGGCTAAACATTTAGAAATGGTTTGTTTTCCCTCTGTTTTGCTCAACTCACATCAGGCAAGAAAGCTAATTTGTTTTCTATGCTTCTTGATTTCTGGTAAAGTTGTCTTAGGTGAGCCAAATAATGTAAATGTTTCCCAGATATTCTGAGGATGAAGGTAAAACTAATGTAACTTACATTTTTAATAAAGAGCAGGGTAAATATAACCAAAAGCATAAGTGACTTGGTCTCTCTGAAAAATAATAAAAGACTCTTTGCAGTTGCACACCAAGGCTTTTAAGTCAGATACTTTTCTCAAAGGAATTACAGTAGTCTTCCAAGAAAGAAATTGTAAGGATAAAAATGAGCTGGCTCAAAATGATTCAGGAAAAAGCATTTGAAACAAAGTTTGTTTTAATTTTGGAACCAAATGCCTTCTGTGATGCTGTATACAGAAATCTCCCTTGAAGGACAAGTAAAAAAGATCTCACAGAAAGCAAACTGAGAATATAAAAGACTGCATGTGAATCAACAGCAAGCTAAACCAAGACAGGCAAGGTGTGGGAAATAAAATCCAACATCCTGGGCAAATCCAAAAGCATGGTCAAAACATTGTTTACTTCACATCAGAAGCCTCCAAATTTACCATCTAAAACATCGGACACCATATCAAGCAGCACCTACAGAACGATCTGCTTGTAACAGCCTGTGATGCCCCCCCACGCACACACACACAAAAACATACCCACTTCATACTACAAGCATTATTAATATATTGTAAATAGAAATTCCAATTTAAATTCCTCTCAAATGAAGTTGAGCAATCTAAATGCTTTTCAAATTCTGCATTCCAGCATATCTCTCAATTGTACAGATTTTTGCAGAATGTCCATTTTTCTGGCTCATGTTTTTGGTCCGTTTTTAATAAAATTGTGGTTTTCTTGCAAAATAGTGGCAAATTATTAAAGATTAAAATCAGAAAATAATGACAGATATTTGAACTTCAGACTTCTTACCGTTCAGAAAATTAATGCTAATGCAAAACATGTTATTCTATCAACTTTCTAAGTTTGTAAGAGCAATATTTAAAAATTGTCCCTATTTTTGGGTCTCTGTCCCACTTTTATATATGGCTTTGTCCAGATTTCTTATTCTAAGAGGTTGAGAGGTATGCATTTCAGCTATTCATTCTTCCTAGTCTCAGTTCTAATGTAATTACTTCCTCTGTTGAATTTGCAGTATGTTTATTGGTTTTCTATTTTAGGCATTTGCTGTATAACATTTACTTGCTTCTAACATTTATAAATCACACTTGCTTTAACTAATATTAATTGTTCTACTGTACCCAGGTCTTGACTGAAAAGGATCATCTGACCAGCTCCCCTCCCTATCATCAAACTGCAACATAAATACATAAATAAATAGACACAGTACCATTAGGAGGAACAAAAAGAAGGAAAGAATCAAAATGCCAGCCTCTGTGCCATGAAATTGTGCAGGAGAGAATGAACATCTTAACCTTGTTGCTGAAAAAAAGTAACCTGTAAGAGGAAGCTGAGCATACCTACAAACTGTCTCATGAAGAATGGAAAATTATGGGTCCCATGGCCAAAAGACATCTAATAAAACCACACAAGCATTTTCTTCCTTTGCTTTTTCCTACCATTCTCTTAACCAGAGGGACTGGAAGGTAATTGTACAAAAGAATGCCTCTGCGCGTTTAATGAACATCTTGCTCTATTGCCACAGATTGAGGAAGTTGCGTATTCAGAGTGGAGGTAAACAGTTACATTACACTGTCCTTTTTAATTCAGAGAAAACTTCTGGATGCAGCTCTCACATGTGACCCAAATGAAGATTTGTCTTATATTGTCCATTAATATGTTCAAAATCTCAACTAATGCACTGCCATCAATGAATTGTCCAAAACAATGGCAATTCCCACAGCCTCACGGTCATCTTCTACATATAGCTCCTCAATCCCCCACTACCACCACCACCACCAAGTGCATGCACTTGTTTAAGCATCACATTACAGCTGCACTGTCTGTGAAAATTCTAGAATAATTCTTACATTTTCTGATAGATAACTTTGCTGTTATCTTCTCTTTTATAATGATATGCAGGAAAAGATCAGAAGGAGATCACTGCTCCTGCATAATAAGTCCTTTCACATGCACTCTACAACCCATGTCCAATGTATCCACTGCCACAGCAAGAGTATAAAAGGGTAAAAAATGGCTTTCTCGCATAGATGAGTATATCTGTAACTTGCCAAGACCGTATTCTTAGAGCTGAAATCAACAAAAGGGTAATTTTTTTAAAGAATATGGCCTGTCAACACTCGTCCACATATAATCTGGAATTCTGAATCATAAAAATGTTGGTAGAAATTGCTTAGACAAATATTCTTGCAGGGAAGTTTGTTCACCAGCAAAACTGAAACAAAGGGACTATATGACTCTGTTAATCATACTTTTTGTAAAATAATATAATGCTCTTTATTATGTCATCTCAGACTAACTCAATTTGTATTTATTTCCTCTGTTGCATTTGCTTTAATAATTCAGTGTTACATATGGCAATTTTTTTTTCTATCTCCTGAACAAAAAAGGCTCAAAGAAAAACTCTGTGCTGGGAGGATATGAAGTCTAGCTTTTTCTTGTTAATGAACAGAACTAGGAAGAATTTCCATGGTGAAGTCTTTTAAGTGGTATTTCCAAGACTGGGCATGAATGAGGCAATTATCCAAGTTATTCCACATTACAACACCAGGAAACCCACTGAGTGCAGACTAGACAAAAAAAGAAGCACGGTCAACTGAAAATGCTCTTAATCCACCTGAAACCAGAGGAAATTGATGTTAGGTCTGTGAATGGGTACATGTCAATGAGTAACTTCTAAAGCCATTATCAGAACTGCATGAGGACATGAGAGAAGGAAAATTTGAAGAGCTACCATCTTGAATTTTGGAACTTTTAGACACTTGGTTAGGAGGAAATTTCTAGAAATGGTCTCCATTGATCTACTTCTTTGTGTCAAGAATCTCTAACAATAGTCTGTCCTTTAGTAAAAAAAATGTAAGTTTCACAATTAGCTAGAAAACTCCATGAAATATTTGGCGTGGGTGGTGGAGAAAGTTTCACTGCAAAGTGTAAGTCCAGTAGCAGCCCTGTGTGACCAAGTCTCCTAAGTCTTTTGTTTGGGGGCAGGAAAATGGGAGAATCTGTAATCATTGTCTACAGAGATGGAAGTGTTAACAGTAGAAAGTCATTCTGAGAGGCTTTGTTTGACTGAAAAGATTTATGAGTCTTGAAGTCAGTGTCTCTTACTAAAAATGACAGCTGTCCTTCTGCTGGATTCTGATCTTACACAACTTTATTTTTAAAGTACTTCTGCTGCTGAAAACACCTTTTATTATAAAAAAGAAATATTTTGGAATAAGTATGTGTATCAAAATCATTAAACTGAAACCTATCAAACAATATTTATATTATTTTTCTAGTATCTGGACCAGGGAATGAGACTCCTGATCAAACAGCAAGTCTGTAATAATAGGAAGAATAGCCCTACAGTCAGATCAAGTAGATGCTCCTTCAGTTAGCTAAGCAAAATTTGAGGAGCTTAGCTCATGGTACATGCTGACCAGCTTTGGGAAAGTGGCTATCCAAGCAGTCTAAAGAAGCATACACTCCGCAGGAACTAGGGGTTGTATATTCCATGTAAGACAGACCATCTGCTAGAGGATCCAAATGCAACATCTGGTCTAGCTGTAAGACACCAGTACATCATTTACCACCCTGACATTCCTGCCTTATGAAGAAGTAAATCCTGACTTCAAAAAAATCACAGCCTTTGAACCCAGTTCCACCAGGGAGGCATTCAAGTTTATGGAGTGGATATACCTTGAGGGTCAACCTTATTGGAGGAGAAATACATGTCACTCCTGTTCCCAGAGATGTATCCAACATGGTGGACCACACCCCCCACCCCACAGACACAAAATCAGGTAGAGAGCTTGCACACTTATCCCCAGTGGTCCTCCTTGGCCATTCCACAATCTTACTGGATTACTGCTTCCCATCATTCAGGGCAAGCAGGGCTTTATGGATGAACAGAGAGAGGTACTATTACATAGGAAGAGAGACTCTAACTTAGGGAACAGTGCTTTCAGAAAACTGCTTGCAATAGGAGTAAGTGTGAAACTCTTTCATTATTTCTCATACCTATCCCTTTCTCCCATCACATTCTTCTGTTTTTGATGTCCTTTCTGTTCCCCCTTTTATAACACTTTAGCCAATATTTAACTTATAAGTATTTCTTATATTGTATTTCTTTACTCCAGAGCTCGTATGGTGTTTCTGTTTTGTATTGTATTACTGAAATTTGTCATGAAACTATACCTACTACTTTTTGTCTTCTATACCCATTTTGCTAGCTGATTGACTTATTGTGTACTGTTTTTGAGATTTTGCAATATATTTTGAGATTTTTTTTTTTTGGTATCTATAGCTACTTCTATATTTGGTATCTGACATGTAGCTAACATTTTCTGTATCATGTATTAACTCTGCTATGTTATTTTTCTGGATGGATCTTTCTCCCCATCCTCCTGTGAAAAAGGGCTCATGCTCATTCGGACATACCTGGCTATCAAATGTCAAAATAAATAAGTAACAAATAAAATAAACTCATCTTAATTTTGTGAATGCCATTGCACAACATTACACCCTATAATCCATAAGTAATTCACATCTCCCATCATTCGGTATTTTAATAAAGTGTTTACACTATTGCCCAGCAACTACATATCAATCCCTATATCTAAGCAATATTACTCATTATACAGCAGACCACATGAACCACCGCCGTGGCAGTAGAAAATAGCACACCCAAGCAATACTGTAATCCATCCATATTGGTTGGTAAGGGAATATTGTTGAACAAATCACCAAAGCCTCCACGATAGCAGCAAATATTATTTTATTAGAACAAAACAAGCGCTTTCACGCATCTAACAATGCGCTTCTTCAGGTTACAAATTCTAAGTGGCATGAATTCATTTTATATAGTAAAACCAACATCCAATTAATTTAAAATTTGGCGGGAGAATATCAATTAAACATTAAGAGTCATTAATTATACTACTAATTAAAAGCACATCCTTATAAGGAAAACATTTCCTGTAGAGAAAGCACTTTGAAAAAGTTATACTGCAACTTTCAAAACAAATGTGACAAATGTCTACAATGGTAAACTAAAAAGTTCACCGTTTTTAATATTATATCCATTCAAATGGTCTCCTTAGTGTACTTGAGTATATTATAGTATTTCCTTATAAGGAAATTTATCTAAAGTATAAAACTTACATTGAATTTCTTCTTATGAGACATATATAAAGTGCTATACTTGAGTATTTGTATGTAGTAATATATATAGACCTTGTGTTAAAAATATCTATGAAAAATGCACGGTGCAATAGTTCACTATAAAATACGATATATATCTACACCAATAATATATATGTATGTGATAAACCGATCATCAACTAATGTGCATAACAGCAAAGATATAATGTAATGTACAAAATATATTGTATAAGTATAATATATAAACATATTTTAAAAAATATATAAAAACTGGTATTTAAATCAATTTAACATCAAATCATAATATCAAATAGAGCATAAACGCAGATAAATTGATCTGAATAATTTATAAATATATTCTATATACTCTATATATTAGTACAATTAATTATTCATATATTAAATTCAACTTCAATCATATTTACAATAGCGCTGGTCTGATGTTAATCGCTGTATTTAAGCCTGGCTCAATATGTGCTCTAAGTAATAAAATCCATTTTAACTCATATAATTCTAAAGTGTCACGTGCATTACCTTCCCTTCTACTTGGGTAAAGTATCTGTAGGACTCTAAATTTAAACGAATGTGATATAAAAATCTGGCAATGTCTAGCTAGAGCATTATTAGTATTCATTTTTTGTATATCATAAAGATGATTGTAGGCTCGATCTTTGAGCCTACGTGTAGTCATGCCCACATAGTATACATTGCAAGAGTCACATGTCGCCAAGTATATAATGTTTTTAGTATCGCATGTGGCATAAAAATTGGGTGTGAAACTATAACCTATCTGCATATTTTCAAAAGATTGTTGAACACTAATGTGCTTGCAAACACAACATCTATTGCATGGATAAGTTCCTTGCCTATATTTCATCCTAATATCTAAAGGAATATTTAATACCTTCTCTTTACATAATAGTCTTTTCAGATTCGGGCAGTTACTATATCTAAAGGTAGGGCGGACTCCTACCATGTTCTTTAATTCATGATTCATGTAAAGTAACTTCCAATTCTTCTGAATAATCTCTTTTATATATTGAACATCATTTGTAAATTTAATATCATATAGTATTTTGCCCCTTCTTGATCTGGTAAAGTGCCCATATTCATTTGATTTATGTTTAACACTACAAACTGTCTTTGTTTGATCCTCAGATTCTGATTGCAGATGCTCAGGGTATCCCCTATTTTTAAAGCATTCTTCTTGAAACTTCAAAAGCACCTCCCTATCCTTCATATCACTACATATTTTAGTTATTCTATCCATCTGATTATTTATAATATTAGGAAATATATGACGCGGATGCATGCTCTCATGATGTAATATGGCATTTTTCCAGCATGGTTTTCTGAATAATGAGGTAGTAAATCCATTCAGACTATTCTTCATTATTGCTACATCTAAATAGTTCACCTTATATAAAGAAACTTCGTAGGTGAACCTAAGAAAGGAGGTGGTGGATTCCATGTATTTAACAAATTCTTCTAGGGACTCATTGCTTCCATTCCAAAACAGTAGAATGTCATCCACAAACCTCCTATAGTATATCATATTTGTGGTGAAGATCTCATTATTTAAAATATGTGTTCTTTCCCATTCATATACTGCTATATTGGCATAGGCATTTGCACAGGGGGTGCCCATGGCTACCCCCCATGTCTGTCTATAGGTCTTATCCTGATACATGAAAATATTATTATTAAGAGTGAGCTCCAATAATGCACAAATCACAAATTGTTCATTCTGACTACCCATTTTAAATTCATTCAAACAACTTCTGACCGCCTCTACACCAAAGTCATTGGGTATACTTGTGAACAAATTCTTTATGTCTAAAGTAACTAACAATGTCTCTTGATTTACTTTATCAATCCATGTCGAATTTTTGAGATCTTCCAATAATGTGTATGAATTCTTTAGAATGGTGGGAATTTTATCTACCAAAGGAGACAATTTATATTGTATGTAATGTGATGCATTCTCAGTTACCCATAGTCGGCCTGATACTATAGGCCGTATTGGTGGGGGATATATCCCTTTGTGCATTTTAGGGAGTCCCTTTATGATGGGAATTAAAGGGGCTTCTATTTCTAAATATTCATATAGTTGTTTATCAATACATCTTGTCATTAGAAGATCATACAGGGAATCTTGGACATTTTTTATTATATGTGTAATTTCTGCTTTACTAATCTTGGTGTATGCTGTTTCATCACTTAACATTATAATCATCAGGTTATTATAGAAGCTAGAGTCCATTACTACCACCCCCCCCCCTTTATCTGCAGGTTTGAATACCACGCTATCATCATTGCACAATAGATTCAAACTGCTTCTTTGTGATTGATCTAAGTTATAAAACAATTTCCTATGTCTTTTATCTTTATAATAATTATAAAAATCAAATTCACATGCTCTTAAAAAGCATTCTATGGAGCCAGGTATTGGTGGAGTGAAAGTACTTTTCCGTTTAAAAGCCATAGATTCAGATATGACATCAACACATTCCGAATTTTGAAACAAGAGTCTTAAAGTCAGTTTCCTGGCAAATTTGCGGAGCAATATGAGTGTCTCTGATAATTCACTGCCTCGTGATGGTATGTATGATAACCCTTTGTTAAGTATAGAACATTCAGTTTCTGTTAGTTCTCTAGATGAAATGTTGAAAAACAGAGTATTTAAAATTTCTTTTTCCTGTTCAGCCGGTTGTCTCCTGACATCTTGCGCTTCCCCCTTCCCCTGCTGGTGGAGCGCAGCGGGGCACGTTGTCTGTATGGGAGCGGCGAGTTTAAAACTGAAGCCTTGTTTGAGCTAGAATTCAGCATATTTATACCTTCTTTAGGTCTGGCTCCTGTTGTTGGAAATTTTAGACCTTGCTGGTTACAAGGTAAGGATGAGTTAGAACAGGTGATGTCAATTTCTGCTTGCGGTGAAATAAGTGCAGGACTGCTAGATGCACTATTGTCTACATTGATAGAAATCAAGTTAGTATTCGTGCTATTGGCCAAGTTGTTGTTAGCCCGGTTAGGCTCATTAACTGCTGCTGTTTCATTATACCTCGGCCATATAAAGATATTGCCGAGATGAAAATCATTGCAGTCTCTTTTCAACTTTTTTAACTTCACTTGTTCAAGTTTGTTACTATAAAAAGTCACTTGTGATAACATATTATTCAGCTTAGATATACAATGCTCACTTTTATACTTCGTAATTATGTTTTTATGCTCACCTTCAACTTTCTCAATAAGTTCATTCTCCGCGGGCTGGAAATAATCAATGAGCAGTTTTAGGTAGCTATATCCAAGCTCCAAGTTAAGCTGTTGCCATTTTCGTAGGAGATCTGGGTGCGTCTCTCCATAGCTAGGCATACAGAGGACGCGCATGCCCCGCGGAATGACTTTAAAATGCTGGCATGCCTCCAGGTGTCTCCTCTGCCAAATTAATCTGTGAAGTTTGTAGAGATTATTCTCCAAGCTTCTTAGCTCTTCATAGAAATCCTGCATATTTTCACTATGGGTATTCACCTCCTGTGCAGTGTTCACTTGAGCATTAAAATTCAATAAAGAATTTTCACGTTGATGAAAGATAGTGTTCCAATTAATACCTTCATTAATAATTTTAGGTGTATAGTCCAGTTCAATGTTGGAATTATCCATCGTGTGACGGTTAGCCGGAAAAAGGAAAACAAGAATCCAAAATATCAGCAGCAGACCCAGCACGACCATCCAGGGCTTCAGTAAAGAAATAAGGTGCAGATTGTTGAACAAATCACCAAAGCCTCCACGATAGCAGCAAATATTATTTTATTAGAACAAAACAAGCGCTTTCACGCATCTAACAATGCGCTTCTTCAGGTTACAAATTCTAAATGGCATGAATTCATTTTATATAGTAAAACCAACATCCAATTAATTTAAAATTTGGCGGGAGAATATCAATTAAACATTAAGAGTCATTAATTATACTACTAATTAAAAGCACATCCTTATAAGGAAAACATTTCCTGTAGAGAAAGCACTTTGAAAAAGTTATACTGCAACTTTCAAAACAAATGTGACAAATGTCTACAATGGTAAACTAAAAAGTTCACCGTTTTTAATATTATATCCATTCAAATGGTCTCCTTAGTGTACTTGAGTATATTATAGTATTTCCTTATAAGGAAATTTATCTAAAGTATAAAACTTACATTGAATTTCTTCTTATGAGACATATATAAAGTGCTATACTTGAGTATTTGTATGTAGTAATATATATAGACCTTGTGTTAAAAATATCTATGAAAAATGCACGGTGCAATAGTTCACTATAAGATACGATATATATCTACACCAATAATATATATGTATGTGATAAACCGATCATCAACTAATGTGCATAACAGCAAAGATATAATGTAATGTACAAAATATATTGTATAAGTATAATATATAAACATATTTTAAAAAATATATAAAAACTGGTATTTAAATCAATTTAACATCAAATCATAATATCAAATAGAGCATAAACGCAGATAAATTGATCTGAATAATTTATAAATAATTTATAAATATATTCTATATACTCTATATATTACCGCCGTGGCAGTAGAAAATAGCACACCCAAGCAATACTGTAATCCATCCATATTGGTTGGTAAGGGAATATAAAATAACATTATACCAGATGGTAGCTGTAAACTGTACAATACAAGACTAAACTGTAGCTCTTTCATTGGTCAAGGTAGCTGCAAAAGTGAACTAATCACTGAGACTTTTCTTTAGGTTATCAGGTGATCATATATTCTGATTCAAAAAATATTGAATTTCTCTTTAAAATAAGATAGTCAATTTATTTATGTGAAATTAAATGAAAAGACTGCTTGGTAATTTTTACATCTCGAATATTTAATCTGTTAAGCTTATCCTCAGAATATCAACTTCTAAGGCAACTAGAATGCTAGATATAGTACTAGAATGCAAAGCCATCTCAACTTAAGAAAAAATGCAGTTTGTCAACTGTCAAGCATACTCTATGGGCATGTAAAGGTTTTTCACTAAGGGAGTGGAAGAACTTAGCTTTTTATTTTTTATTTCTTGCTATATTTACTTTAGAGCTGAAAGCCCAACAGATATACTTAGGAGGATCTCTTTGTTTAAAACAAATTCAGAATAAACTCAGAAAATCAGTTTTAAGCACATAATAGGTTATGGTAAGACTCATTTTCAAAAGACTAAAGAGGAATACTTTGAAATCAAAATAATAAAATGCTCTGGAAACCACTAATGTGCTCCAGGAAAAGGTCTTAAGAACCAAAGCTAGTGTTCATAAAGCATTAGCATCTAGTGACACATTGCAACTGCAGGAAACAATAAGCAAACAATTCATTATTGCTAAAAGGGCTCTGACTACACTGAAACCATAGCAGTTTGGCATTATCTGCATATAAAGATTAAGACTTGGAAAAGGACAGATGTAACACTGGTATTTCCTAATATTTTATAATATTTTACAGGCACACAACCATTCACATAAGTTGATCAGTGATGGCTAAGCCTAATGGCATTTTAGACAGCACACAAATGCAGAAAAAAGTACAGATGTGTAAGTAAACGTACCATAATGAGAAGTTATGTACCTACCATAACGTTCCATGTTAGTTGTCTTCTCTCGCCTTCTTTCTTGCTGGATGGGTTCGGAGCCGATCCTCGGCTCCGACTCGGCCACTTACTAAAGCTCGAGAGCTAATTTTACCGGCTCAAGGCAACCCTATATCCCATGATGCAAGGCGATGACTACCCAGATCTCGTTTGGTAGCTAAGGAAATTATGCCATATATTTCTCCAACTGGAGAGGAGGAGGAGGAAGAGGTAATAATAATAATAATAATAATAACAATAATCATAATCCTCTGAAAAAAAGGTCAACCTGTTCTAGTGACACTAGAAAGCTGGTTAGTTGGAAAATTTGGATCAAGACTCTTAAGGGAAGAGGAACAATCTTCTCGGTCTGACCAGGCTAGGGGGAAGGTGGGCAGGACGCAAGAAAGAAGGCGAGAGAAGACAACTAACATGGAACGTTATGGTAGGTACATAACTTCTCAATGTTAAGTTGTCAATCTCACCTTCATTCTTGCTGGATGGGACCGCGTCCCTAGCACCTCTATCCTGGGTGGCTCAATGGAACAGACTCTTGAGAACGGTGGAACCAAAATTCGCTCTGTCTCTGGAGGCCAAGTCTAATTTGTAATGTGAAACAAAGGTATGAGGAGAGGCCCATGTGGCTGCTGCACAAATAGTGTCTATTGGAAGTCTAGCCTGAAAAGCTGTAGATGTAGCTAGAGCTCTGGTAGAATGGGCTTTTGGCCTAGAAATCAACTCTTTAACTCTGAGCTGATGAATGCAAGTAATCACAGAAGACAGCCATCTAGATAGAGTTACCTTGGATACTGGAAGGCCCTTCCTGTTCTCTGCATAGGATAAAAACAGTTGATCAGATTTCCTAAAATGTTTGGTTCTGTCCAGATAATATCTGAGTTGGCGGTGAACATCAAGATAATGTAGTTTTTGTTCTGCTCTATTAGAATAATTTGGGAAAAAAACTGGAAGATCAATAGATTGATTTAAGTTCGTCTGCGATGCCACTTTGGGTAAGAAAGACGGATTAGTCCTTAGAGAAACTCTGTCTTTGTGGAAGATTAAGTAGGGAGGACGAATGCAGAGGGCATGAAGCTCAGATACTCTCCTGGCAGAAGTAATGGCGACTAGAAAGAGTGTTTTCCAAGAAAGAAATTTCAATGAACAGGTAGCTGCAGGTTCGAAAGGGGGAAGAATCAAGGATGTTAAAATTAAATTTAGATCCCACTGTGGTGGGGAGTCTCTAATCGGAGGTTTAAGTAAAAATATACCTCTAAGGAATGCCTTGCAAAGTTTATGTGACATGATGTTGTGGTCCAACAAGCCTATATGAAAATTTGAAATGGCTGCCAGCTGAACTTTTACTGTGGAGGAAGAAGATCCTGAATGAAAAATCTCAGCTAGGAAGTCCAAGACCGAATGAATCGGAGCAGTAAAGGGATCTATATTCCTAGCTTTTGCCCAGAAGGAGATACGTTGCCATTTACTAGTGTAAATCCTTCTGGCGGAAGATTTAAGGGAAGCTACTATGATATCCCGGATGGGATTAGAAATCATAGGAAGCCTGGCTAGGGATGGAAGCGGAGCAACCAAGCAGTGAGGTTGAGAGAAGGTATGGATTGGTGCAGCTGCCCCGACTGGTGGGTCAGAAGATTTGGAACCGGGTCCAGATGCCATGGCTGTACCAAAAGATAACGATGTAGGAACGGAAACCATATCTGTCGAGGCCAATAAGGGGCAATGAGAATCAACTTGGCTCTCAAGGCGGTTGCTTTCTGAATTACTTGTGGTATCAGAGTGAAAGGAGGAAAGGCATAAAGAAGTCCCCGGGGCCAATCTTGGATTAGAGCGTCTCTGGGGGGATGGCCTGGAAGGGGGAAGAGAGAGAAGAAGTTGGGGCATTTGCTGTTTTGAGGAGTAGCAAAAAGATCGCAGCAAGGAAGGCCCCACTTCTGAAAAATCTCTTCCGTCACAGATTGTTTGAGAGACCACTCGTGAGGCATGAGAATAGCTCTGCTCAACCTGTCCGCTATGATGTTGGATTTCCCGGGGATATGCGTTGCTATCAGAAACAGCTGAGAAGAGATTGCCCACTGCCAAAGTCTGAGTGCCTCTCGACACAGTGGATAGGACTTGGTTCCGCCCTGCTTGTTGATATACCACACTACGGACATATTGTCTGTTTGGACTGCAATAGTTCCCAGGGGAAGAGAGTTGTGGAGGACTTGCAACGTTAAAAGCACTGCTCTCATCTCCAGGACATTTATGTGCAGGTGGCATTCGAAAGGTTGCCAAGTGCCATGGACCATCCTGCCCTGATAATGCCCCCCCCACCCGATCAGGGAGGCGTCCAATGTAACCATGGCGACCGGGGCGGGAGGAACAAAGGGTCTGCCC
This sequence comes from Protopterus annectens, assembly GCF_019279795.1. Lineage (NCBI taxonomy): Eukaryota > Metazoa > Chordata > Ceratodontiformes > Protopteridae > Protopterus > Protopterus annectens. Next base: position 825,696,211 of record NC_056748.1, read on the forward strand.
TGATGGACTTGAGGGGACAATATCCACCAGGTCAGATGCCTTTTGCAAGTTGGAGTTATTATGATCTTGTGACGCATGGGAAGTTGTTGAAAGGACCATTGGGCGAACAGCATCCATTGTAGGAGACGCATGTAAAAGCGGGCAAGGGGAAGAAGTGTTATGGCGGCCGCCATAAGACCCAATACTTTCAGAGCAAATCTGGCCTGAATTTTGTTGCTGAGAAGAATCACATGGACATGGTTTTGAATGTCCAAGATTCTTTGGTCTGTTAACTTTGCTGAAAGTTGTACGGTGTCCAATTTGGTGCCTATAAAGGTAATAGATTGACAAGGCGACAAGACAGATTTTTCGAAATTTATAGAAATCCCTAGCCCTCTGCAAATGTGAATGGTGTAATCTCTGGCTTGGAGAAGTTGATGCCTGTTGATGGCAGTGAGGAGCCAGTCATCTAGATATGGAAACACCTGGAATCCTTGATGTCTCAGGTGAGCCGTAACCACTGCCATACATTTGGTGAACACTCTGGGGGCTGTAGTGAGTCCAAATGGCAGGGCTCTGAATTGAAAGTGACTGGCCCCCAGCCAAAAGTGGAGAAACCTTCTGGAGCACCTGTGAATTTTTATGTGATAGTACGCATCCTGAAGGTCCACCGAGCACATCCAATTGTCCTTGCCCAGAAAGGGTAGAATGGACTGAAGCGTGACCATCTTTGAATCTTGTTTTCTTTACAAACTTGTTTAGTTTGCTGAGATCTAATATTGGTCTCCAGTCCCCTGTCTTTTTTGGTACCAAAAAGAACCTTGAGTAGATTCCAGATCCTATTTGGTCTGCTGGGACTGGATGGATGGCTCTTTTTGCTAGCAGTTTTGATATCTCTGGTACTGCTAGTTCCCTTAGACTGGGTGGAACGTCTGGAAGGGTTCCTTTTTGCTGAACTGGGGTTTGAATAAAGGGAATTTTGTAACCCTCAGATATAATCGACTGTACCCATTTGTCTTGAGAAAGGGAAAGTCAGGCTCTTGGGTACAGCGATAATCTTCCCCAGACTGCCTCCGAAGGTGGACAATCGGGCAACATCTCAGGGATGCTGGAAGGGTTTGTCAGAGAGAGGCTCCCTGCTACCCTGATTCTGCAGACCCCCTCTGCCTCTAGGGTGGCATCTGTTGTTGTTACCCCCTCTGCCTCTGGGGGTAAACTGACCTCATGCGTCAGGCATGACTCCTTGAGATTTACGGAACCACATTTTCCCTCCCTTCTGACCTTTTGGGTAAGGTCTTGAAGGGGTGGAGAAACGGACTCCTACGGCAGAAAGAGTCTTGCCATCTTGTTCGCATCTAGTCAAGGTGTCTTTCACTTGAGGTCCGAACAAGGTCGAACCATCAAAGGGAGGGTTTGTGAAGGATGCCTTGAAGGGGTCTGCAAAATTACAAAGCCGCATCCAGGATTGACGCCTTAAAGCCACTCCTGTACCTGCGGCCCTACTCGCTCCATTGGCTGCATATGAAATGAGCCACATGGAGGAGTTAACAATAGAGTTCAGGATTCTTAGCTGTGAGTTAATTTTATCCTGGGACCCAGCAGCTGACGGATCCTGTAAAACTTCTCCCAACTCTTTAAGAATATCTCTTTGAAGGCGGGTGAAGTGACACAAGTAGTTCAGCGATCGCATGGCAAAGGTCGCTGAAGAAAAAATCCCCTTGCCGTACCTATCCATAGTCCTGGAATCCTTGTTAGGAGGATGGACAGGTACTGAAGGATCAGCTAGTTCCTTCTTGGTGGCTGCAGCCACCACCATGACATCAACCGGGACACCTTTTGTCAAATATTGCCTATCAGGTGGGGCCGTAATGAATTTAGAAGGCCTCCGAGGAATGGGTTCCACCGAATCCGGGGCCATCCACGCCTTCCGAGCCACCACGTCCATAAGAGGGTCGAAAGGCAGAGACACCCAGGAGGTGGACGGTCGAGACCCGAATGCCTCCAGGTATACTGGCTCGTCCTCGGAAGGATTAAGGGAAGGCCAGTTCCCCCTCTGCTTAAGGAGTTCAAGGATGTCTGAGAAAGAGACATCCTCAGAGGGGGACTTTGGGGATCCCCCCGACTCATCCAAGTCAGTATCGAATGTAATAGACTCGGGGGAGTCTAGATGTTTCCTCTTACATGTCCTCTTATGCGGAGGTTCACCTGACGGGTCAGGAGAAGCCTCAGAAGAGGAAGATATTCCCAATGGGGAAACCTGAGGCGTTGGATCTTTGGGTCTGGGAGCAAGAGAGTGGGAAGAGACGTCAGCAGGCACTGTAGTGGGAGGAGCTGATGGAACTGACCGTTGACTACGCCCTGGGGCTAGTACACTCCTCATCACCTCGAAGGCTCCCCCGTCAGAGAGGCCAGAAGGCTCCTGCTCCGAAGAGATAGGAACCCCAGGCCGCACTGACACGGATGGCTCCGAGGCCGATGTCGGGGCTGAGCTCACCAGCGCCGAAGCTCCGAGAGGGAGAACGGGGTCGGACAAGGGTCCGATGCCACTCGCCCCCTCGGAGCTGACGAGAGAGACCAGACACCCAGATCCCTCCAATGAAGGCATCAAGGAGGAAATCGGAGCAGAGGACGACGGAGCCGAAGGGGGGGTGGTATCAGCTCCGAAGTCACAACAGTCATGGCTCCGAGGAGCTCCGGCTCCGAGCTCTGTAAGAGAGTCGAAGGAGGAATGTTAGGTGGATGTGTGATAGCTACCGTCTGTTGAGACGGGCTATGGAGCATTTGGGCCAATGCCTGAGACTTTAATAGTCTACTCACCACTCTCTCAAGGTCGTGGTCGGACAGCCTGGATGACCGAGAAGAACGGCTCCGATGGCTCCGCTCCGAGAGCAGGGGTGATCTCGGAGCCGAACGTATCGACTCCAACGAAGGGGATCTTGATCTCTTTTTTTGAGATAAGTGAAGCCGAAGGAGCCGAGGATACATCGGCTCCAGCCGGAGCCGACACTGAGTGCCCAGATTTAGCAGCATCGGTGCCGGATGGAGCCGATACTGTAACTTGTAACACAGAAGGATCGACTCCGGCCGGAGCCGATCTCGACACAGAAGGTGAAACAGTAGCCGATGGCTTAGGATTTGAAGCCGAAGGCTTAACTAGTTTTGAGGGCTTCCCCAGAGCCGACTTAGTCGGGGAGCTCTCAGGCTTTAATAAGCCCCTCAGTATTAATTTATTTCTTCGCTCCTGCAGGACTCTTGGGCTGAAGGCATGACAGACAGTACAAGAGTCCTGCAGGTGCAGAGGTCCCAGGCAGAAAACACAAGAAGTGTGACCGTCTGTCAGAGACATCTTCTGACAGCATGAGTCACACTTCTTGAAGCCTGAGACCTTTGTGTCCTTCGACATAACTGTGTCGAGGAAACACTAAGTAACAAACACACACACAATAAACACCCAATCCAATAATAAAAAAAAAATTTAAACAGGGATACAAACACACTCAAACACCACACAAAATCCCTGACAGAAAATTAGGAAAAGGGGGAGGCTTAAGGCCTAACTTAGGGGAAGGATAAATAACTAGAAAAAATAGGGTAACACTAACGGGAATAGGGTTAAATTAATCGTTAAGAGTTTACACAACAACAATAGTGACTAAAATTAAAGGGGTGAGACTAACAATCTGAATTTTGAAAAACTTACCAGGAGCCGGTAGAAAAAGCACCTCGCAAGCGAAAGCGGCAAACAAGATCTAGGTAGTCATCGCCTTGCATCATGGGATATAGGGTTGTCTCGAGCCAGTAAAATTAGCTCTCGAGCTTTAGTAAGTGGCCGAGTTGGAGCCGAGGATCGGCTCCGAACCCATCCAGCAAGAATGAAGGCAAAATTGACAACTTAACATCAGTAGATGTTTTAATAGATCACTGTTGCAGTAGCCTAAACTATGCGGGATGTATCTTGCCAAGGATTGGAAAAGCCCTTTCCCAAAGCTTTAAGACATCTTCCACACACCCTAAATGCTGCAGAGCTCAAGGAGAGGGGTATAAAGATAGCAGTTACAGCATCAACCCTTCAGAGCTTTCTTGCCCTAAAACAAAGGAGGCTAGAGACCTGACTATTAGGTATGTGCTTGAAAAAATACAAAAAGAATGGGGGCAGAGGGAGGGAGGGTGTTTGTACTCCAACAGTAATCTATTCAAACATCTACTTTTATGGTAAGTTTGCATACCAAACATTACTATGTTCATCACTAGAATACTGTTGCAGTAGCCTAAGTTATATAGGATGAATACCACAGCTTAGAAGGAAAGGGGGAGAGAGAGAAGGCACCAGAGTCTAGGAGCCCTTACAGAATAGTCTTAGCAAAGCCTGCTCTGGCCCTAGAGAAAGAATCCAGTTTGTAATGCTTCATAAAGATATGTATAGAAGACCAAGTTGCTGTCTGTAGAATATTTCTAGAATCTATTCCTTTCTATAAAGCCACAGAAGTAGCCAGAGCCCTGGTAGAGTGGGCCCTGACTTGCCACAGAAGTAGCCAGAGCCCTGGTAAAGTGGGCCCTGACTTTGCCTGAACGTGCCTTGTTATGGTGTGAATAATAAAAATAAATAGCAAAAGTAAATTAAGGCACCAAAGTTACACACTGGAAATCAGTCACTGTACTTTATTGCAGAAGACAAACAGTAAGCGCTTTCACAACTTAATGTTGCTTCATCAGACCACATCACTACAACTGATGCTTGGTTAAATACTAGGACAATTAGTATGACATCACAATTTAAAGAGCTATTACTCCACTAACATAAGAACATATATCGATATCCATAAAAAAATGCATAAAATATATAGAAAGGTGTGTATTTACACACAATAATATTTAAAAAAGGGGGAATGTCATCCCTGATGGTTATTAAAATATACATATACACACATTTTGTGCACATATAACCATAATAGTACAATAAAAAATATATAAAAAACTCATATTTAGTGTTTAAGGCGCCTTGCCTTAAGGTAAGGAACTAATGAGGTACAGCCATTCAAACCAGGATATCTATCTGCTTGTAATTTAGTGATCCATTGTTGTTCTAATACTTCAGTGTGGTTTTCTACATCACCACCTCTGTTTGTCCTTACTATTTGTTGCAAGATTAAAAATTTAAAACAAATGACTACTGTCTGTATTCAGGACATGATTAGCTAGAGCATTTGATTGCTTCTGGTTCCGTATGTCCCTTATATGTTCTAACATTCTTTCTTTAAAACTCCTATTTGTTTTGCCTACATAATAGGCATGGCATGCTTGGCAAAAACAAAAATAAACAAGATCGACACTTTTACAATCATAGTAATTCTTCGTATAAAGTTTAAAACATTTCACAGGATGAATGTACTCATTTTTAGTGTAGACATGCTGACAAGCAGCACAATTCCTGCACGGGAAGGTGCCCTGTCTGTTTGAAAGATTTTTTCTAAAAGACTGATGTTCTCTATTACAGAGCTGCTGCTTTAAAGACACATTATTTCTAAAACTGAAGTTTGGGATGTCACCAACTGTAGAAACCAGACCTGGTATTTCATGTAATAAGTGCCAATTCTTTTTAATAATTTCTGTATACTTATTGATGTCACTTGCAAATCTAAACACTATTCTAAACTTATTTCTATCAATACTTGTATCATAAGGTATACTTGTATCAGCACTATAAAAGCTCATGTATGGTTTACATCTTGTAGATTTCAATTTCCATGCATCTGCTATCACTCTAGTGATTTCTGAGCTAGAATAGCCTCTTGTTTGAAATTTGTCTTGTAACTTATTTAAAGCAACTACTGCCTCTTCATCATTATTATGTAGGCGTAGGGTTCTATAGACTTGTCCTTTGAGGACATTTCTAGGTATGTGTCTCGGGTGCATGCTTGACCTGTGAAGACAGGCATTAGTTCTTGTGGGTTTGTGATAAATACTGGTTCTTATCTGCTTTAAATCAGTAAGGGTGACACTCACATCCAAGAAATCAACACATGTATCAGAAAAAGTAAAAGTAAACTTCAAAAAGTCTGTAGTACTATGCAGGTAATCAATGAAATTACTGATATTTTCACCATGCCCTTTCCACAAGACAAAAACATCATCCACGAAACGGACGTACCAGAGAATGTAGCCAAAAAATGGGTTAACATCTGACAAAACATATTGTTCTTCCCATCATACTAGTGAAAGATTGGCGTAGCTATTTGCACACGAAGTGCCCATAGCCATGCCAATCTTCTGTAGAAAAAATCGATACTGAAAAGTTACAATGTTATTTTCAAGTATAATCTCCAATAGTGCGCAGACTAGCATAATCTTATTAGTAGTCAGCTTCTTATTCATATCGAGGAATTCTCTTATTCTATCAATACCCCAAACATTTGGAATACTAGTAAAAAGAGATTCAATGTCCATGGTAAGGAATACAAATTCTTCATCATTATCAATGGTTTCCATTCTATTTTGCAACCGCTGTAAAAACATTTTTGTGTCTCTAAGAACTGTATAACAACTATCCAAGAACTCATGTAAAATGCCTTCTACATAAATAGATAGAGGCTCAGTGCACCATCCTGCTCCTGATACGATGGGGCGTAAAGGAGGAACCGTGGGATGTTTATGGATTTTAGGGAGTCCATAAATCCTAGGAACTAGAGGTTTTTGTACTGAAAAATAATTGAATAAGGATTCATCAATTAATCCTGTAATCAGTAAATCAAACACTAAAAAAGACACTTTATCGGTGATAGCAATTACAGCTGTTTTTGTCAGCATTTGATAGGTACTAGTATCTAATAGCAAAACCTTCATCTGGTTAACATATAAATCTTTGTCCATTAATACAATTTTACCACCTTTATCTGCTTGTTTAATAATAAGAGAATGTAAATCCTGCAATTCATGCAGAGCCCTATATTCTTCTGTATTTAAATTATGAAAGGTGCAGCCTTGCGTACCAGGAGTATAAGCTTCATTAAAAGCATTTTCACAGATATCTAAAAATCTTTGTATGCCTGAAGGGGTGGGAGGGTGTTTGTACTCCAACAGTAATCTATAAAGTACAGCGACTGATTTCCAGTGTGTAACTTTGGTGCCTTAATTTACTTTTGCTGTTGTTGTGTGTTTTGGGCACCTCAGTGTACCTGCAGCCGTTTGGTTTTTGCATCTTCAATAAAAATAAATAGCCTGAGACAACCATTTAGAAAGTGTCTGTTTTGATACTGACTGTCCCCTTTTCTTATGTGATACTGACTGTCCCCTTTTCTTATGTGATACTGACTGTCCCCTTTTCTTATGTGATACTGACTGTCCCCTTTTCTTACCTGAGTGGGATATAAACAACTGGTTAGAATTCCTGAAGGTTTTTGCCCTGAAAATGTAGTACCTGCCTTTCCTGTAGACATCCTGTGTGAAGACTTCTTTTTCCCTTATTTATTTATGTATTTATTTATTTATGGGCTTAGGAAAGAAACAGAGATGATTTGCCTTGCTCAATGTAAGTTCTGAAACTACTTTAGACGTAGGAAAAGATTTGTTCTCAAAATTACTTTGTCCTTGTAAAAGATAAGATAGGTGCAAATCAGACACACTTCTTGCAGAGATCAAAGTGATGACGGCAGTGCTGCCTTTATCTGCTTTCATTATTCGTACTGTACTGTCATTATTCAATGTTTTTAAAGTGACTCTCATTTTTTTGTCAAAGTATAAAACTTGAAATCACATGATTTAAGTTGTGCTTTTCTGATGTCTTTGTCACATCCCTTTTCAAAGGTATCAGTCACTTTTTTGGAAGGTGGAATGAAGGAGCTAGGTTTTACACCACCTTCATTAGATGAATGAACTAAGGAATTGTTCAAAAAACAGCCAAACTCGGTTTCCTCTTACATAGCTTTAACACCATTAAATATCTGTAACAGAACCCCTTTTAGCTGAAACAAAACAAAACCCTTTTCTAAAGACATTTGTTCATCAGTTGTTAACACTCTCACTGACACAATGTGCATCTTAAAATTAGAAGAAATAAAATCATTCTTACATACCTTTATTTTGTTGCCTTCCTGTAAAGCACCCTCGAGTTCTGTATTCACTGTTGATATCTTTCTGAATGCTTCTTTCTCACCTGTTGCCAATCCTGCTGTAACATCTGCCTCTTGCGATATACTAGTCACTGAAAGACTATTCCCTAGTAAGAAGTTACCATCTTGCCTTCCTCATTCATCCAATCTCTTGAATGATGACAAAGACTGCCTCTGAACCAAACTTTGCTGTTACATCTTTGGTAATCTCTTTTCTGAAAATATTTTTTGGTTTGAGGTACATTCTGTAAGTTCTCTCTCGGCACTCTCTGATGTGGTTCTAAAAATCCTTCCTGTGTATCTCTTCCTTTTTCATTAGCCAAATCAATCTTACCCCCTCCTCCTGGAACTGATTGGTGTGAGCTGTATTCATTAATGCCTTGTCAAATGTCTTATGTTTTCATTTACTTAACATTAACAGGAAGTAATTATTATTTCCATTTCCTCCATATACTTGTCAAAACATATCTAGAAATTATAGTTTGTAAAAAAATCATTTTAACTCTAAAACTAACAGTTCTTGCTCCTTCTTAGTCCTTAGTAAAACTATCAAATCTGAACAAGCTTTCTTTAAAACATTGTCCTCATTTATCATATATATTTATGCAAGTCTTTCTTAATCTCAAATGTCTAGGTACTCTTTCATACTCTAAACACATTTGAAAATATACTATATCAAAATCTATATCTTTTATATTTTATCACAAACTTAGTTCATCAAAATTCACATCTTTATTTCCATGACTGTTGCTGCCAAATTGCAGAAACATTTTAATGGAGGGCATTGAAAAAAGTTCTTAAAATGTAGTGTTTTTATTGATATGTGTTTGAACGGAAACTCCTTCATAATCCCCAGTACACACTGTGACATCCCCACTCTGGGCCACTAATCAAGGAGCCCTGAATCCTCATCACTGACACTGGAGAGGGGCACTCACTTGGAATACAAAGGGATACACTCAATATTTCCAGATGCAAGCTTCTCTGCATCAAGCACAATTTCCCTTAAGAGCACACAGGGAACAAACTCAGCCCAGGGTCTGTGTTTCTCTGTCTATCTCTCCCTCCAGGTCCTCAATAAGACTCCGCACTGGCACGGCTGTAGGGTTAAGTCCTTAGCCGAGTGCCCAAGCCAAGTCCTTCAAACCCCTCTCTGTGAAACTAGTGCTTTGTGTCCCTGCTCCGAGTAGCTGACATATACACTCTCTGAGATTTAATTTTCACACACACACCCGGGAAAGGCTGGCACAGATTACCTGCTCTACCAAGTCTGCCCAGACTATAGGGTAGATTCACTGCCACCAGTCAGTTACTATAAGGCTCTTAAAAGGGTATCTAATTATACTGAGTGAAATTAACATTAATACAAATGGTAATGTTAACCAAACAACAAGGCTTTCAGGAGTGGCCAGAGTTATCACCAAATAAATATATGTAAATACTCTCAAAGCTTAAATATTTTCTAAAAGGAACAGCCACAATGAAGTTTAAATATATTTAATAATAAATAATAAAATCACATGAGAATACTAAATATCTACTTACATTAAACACCAGAGTATCGATCACAGGAAATATTAAAAATAACACAGGTGGACAGGTTCACACAATTACACAAAAATATTACTTAACTAATCTCACTATATTTTCCTGACTAATCTAAAGAATATTATTCCCTGGTCCACTTATTAGAGCAAGGCAAGATAAAGCAGGTGAGTGGTTGTCCTTCTTTATCAAGTTCCAATAAACAGACTGCCAAGTCTGACTAAGAAATTTCTCAATATAATATCTAAATATTATTTCTGAGATAGCTTACAGAATGACATCACACCTGGTCACCTGACTTTGTTTCCCACACTATCACCAACAGTAGAAGCTGCTAGGATTTTAGCAGCTATGTGTTACCATACACACAGACAGAGCTTTGCTCAGATCTGCTGCAGCTCCTGGAAGTCATAAAACAATATGAAACTTCTACCCCTCCTATAGAGTTACTAAGCCACACTTCTCATAGACATTTCATCTCTGGCTGCAATCAGAACTGTAAGATACAATCTTTATGGCCTAGTTTAATTTTAGCTATTTTCCAAAGTTAGCTGGGACTGAAATTAACCTTTTCTCTTCCAGTATCCTCTGTTACAATATATACACTTAAACAGTTACAATAATGCATGTACATTTCTTTTCTTTCCAGCAGGGCACACTGTTGATACATTTTTAACACAAGAGACTTTACAAATACATTTCTAACACAAGCATCTGTACAAATCAGTTTGATATTCAAATAACATATAATTTTTTACAAAATTCCAGCTAGCTGTGCTGGCATATGTTACACATCCACTGCCCTACTTCTCCTGGCATTGCTGGCAGTATATTCCATCATCACACAAATCTGAATGCATTACACTGTTATAATCTGCAGTTTGTCTCTGGATATACACAATACCTTATCTTTCCACAGCAATTTACCTGTATTGTGAATCATAACCCAAGAATGTAATATAGGAGAAGCTGCCACTGAAGACATCTTAGTCATCCTGCCATTTTTCAAATCCTGATTCATCCATGGGGCAATATCTTATTTAAAAATGTCATAATGTTAAATATTTTTGTTCTTTCATGTAATAGACTCCATTGAATCTGAAATTTGATGGTGAGATTCAGACAATTTATCAGATGGTAAGGATGTTACGGAGTACAAATGGCACATACTTTTGAATTCATTGTTGATTATGGCCTCAATGACCATATGAATTTTAAATACATTTAAAACAAATTGAGATTGTGTGTAAAATGATATATGCATCTTTAACAGTCTTCTACTATTTAGTCAATGAAAAGTATATTATGGATGTTTTTAATGCACTTTTTCATAATTAGGGGTAAAAATTCACTGGATGTTTTATGAGAGCGCATATTTTATTAGTGGAGAGTAAGATCAGAGTTTAATAAAGTCTTAACTGATGGCAGTGTTTACTCTTGGATTCAAGTTTTCTGGTCTGTGTATATCACTGGTGTTTTTATATTTGCATTTCTTTTACAGACAGCTCTTTGACTATAAACCACATCCTTAGTATCTCTGTCTTTTCTACTCATAGCTCATACACTACTGGCATCATCATTTGAAACTTGTTTGAGACTAGTATGAGAACAGTGTATCAATAACTTTTTTTTCCTCCCAGGATCTTGCCCAGTGGTTATTCTACTTTTACCACATTCGTCTGTTCATTCTGTTATAAGAGTTGATTTTTCTCAAGTTAGTTGGGAGCCCTAAAGTATATTCATTCCTACTCAGGAATCATAATCAGCCCTCCATTCCTCAGTGAGAGTCAGGTGGTAGGGAGCAGGCCAGGTTTCTTGACAGCACTCCTTCCCTCTCTCAGTGGCTCCTCCAATCCTACAATAGTTGCAAAAGCTTCCTCCTGAAGTTAGGTGTGCTTCTGCACATCTTCCCCCTCATCAGCATAGTATAAATGTGCTAATGGTAGCAGGGGATCAGGCAGCTTAGAGTTCTAGTAGATGTCACCAGTGTGGTTAGTCACAGTCACCTGCCCCCTAGGATGGATAAGCTGGCAGTAGCTCCTCACTCTCATCCATATTCACCAACCAGTTTTTACAGGCACCTCAGGTCACCTAAGGCATAGGCAAGGCTTTCTCCCTCCACCCCACTGAGCTGGCATCAAAAACTTGATTTTGATTAAAATGCAAACTTAACTTGCATGTACTTATTTTCATTCCAATCATTTCTTAAGGTCACTGAGATCTTTCTGAAGGTTAACCTTAACATCTTTGTGGGATGTGGAATTACAATAAACTACAAGACAGCCTGCATAAAACAGAGCTTGTAAACCAGGTCATGTTCAAAGGGAAATGAAAATACATACAGTAAGAGGCCATATACTGAGCCCTGGTGTATACTAAATGCAAGCTGTAAGAGACTACAAGAAGCATTGCATATTTTTTAGCTTGCAAAGTCATTTACGATGGCAATATGTGAATCATTTTACTAGGCCTAGACTAATTAGGGTATGAAGAAGCATGTTATGATTAACTGTATCAAATGCTCTGATATGCTCTATGGAATAAGTTTTGTAGGTTGTCTTCTATCCATATTTTATAGGATTGTGTAAGTAGTTTTGTTGCTTTTTCTGAATATAAATCTGTGCAAACTAGGACTTAAAAGGTCCTGCTTGCAAACACAATCTGTATTTGCTCATAAATCAGCCTCCCCATACAGTTAGCAAGAGATGGGAGGATTGAGATCAACCTATATTGTAATGTGGTAGCTGCATGCTGTATCTTAGGAAAACTGAGTACTACAGCCATTTTCAGCAATGAATGAAGGATAGTTTATATGTGCAACTGGTTTATAGATCCATAAGAAAGAAAGTGAAAGGGAAGGTTTACAAGATGGTAATGAGACCAGCTATATTTTATTTTTTTATTTATTTTACATTTGTTTACCGGGAAGGTCCAGCTGGGCAAGTGCCCGTTTTCAATGGAGGCCCAGGGAGAAAAGCTCCAAGTTATGCAATGATAATTACAAAATCAACAAAGCAGTCTAATATACTGTGGTATATACATTGACTTATAGAATTCAGACAATTATTAATTGAAAATTAACAAGTGAATAAGTAACTGAATATGAGTTATATCAATAGGAGTTTTTTGTTGAGATTACAGTACACATAAGCACACGCAGTATGTACAATATATAATACATAACTGAGAGAGTGTACATTATTCTTTTTGTGGAGGTACAGTGTTAGATGTTAGCTTAGAGGTCAATCATGCTGAGTTATACAAGGGTAATGAAAGTGAGATTGGAGTTTAGCTGATGTTTAACCTGGGGGAAGACAGGGGCCGAGCCAGGATTTTGAAAGGTGAGACTTCAGGAGTGATTTGAATTGTTTTGAAGAGGAACTTGAGGCAAGAGCAGTTGGTAGGGTGTTCCATAGTTTACAGTATAGTTGGAGAAAAGGCCTTCTCCAGCTGAGTTCTTTGCTCTAGAAACTTGTAGTAATTATATGGGGTGGAGATGGTATCTCTGATGAAAAGACAGGTAGCTGAGCTGGAGGTGGTAGTGTTAAAGATGTTAAGATTTGCACTGATGAATATGGACAGGATTAGGAATGAGTATATCAAAGGGTCAGCACAGGTTGGACAGTTTGGAGACAAAGCCAAAAAGACGAGATTGTGCTGGTTTGGACATGTGCAGAGGAGTGATTCTGGGTATAGTGTGAGAAGGATGCTAAGAATGGAGCTGTCAGGCAAGAGGACAAGAGGAAGGCCTAAGAGAAGGTTTATGGGCATGGTGGGAGAGGACATGCAGGCGGTTGGTGTGACAGAGCAAGATGCAGAGGACAGGAAGAAATGAGAACAGATGATCCACTGTGGCAACCCCTAATGGGAGCAGCTGAAAGAAGACACAAACGTTAATAAATTGTGGGCAAGAGCTATATCTTGCAGCACTTCCAGTTACTGGGAGTTCTAGCAAATTCTGCATTTATGTTGCATTAACTTTTTTGAAGTGACATGGTATGATGCAATGATTGGGTTTAGTCATAGCTAATAAGAAGGGGTCAAACAGCTGGGTGCATTTAAGAATCTGTTTCAACATCCTATCCTATTTTATAGTCTATGCTCAAAGATAGGACAATGCTGCCCACTGACTTTTGCAAGAAAGTGATGTTTGCCTCTCCTTGACACAGTGATAACCTCATACCAGAAGTCACTTTTGCAGAAAAATGGAGATTCAGACTTTACGGAAGAGAAAAAGGGGCCATGGTGGGAGAGGATCACAAGGTCTCTTGAACAATCATTCAGACTGGTTGGACTGTCTTTGGTTTAGGGAAGTTTGAGACTTCTTTTTGGAACACCCTTCCAATTCTTCTTAAACATCTGTTTACCTTAATTCTGTTGAGACTGTTTATTTATTTATTTTTTTTTTGCCATAACTGGAAGAGGAGAAAGAAAATCTCTTGGACAATTTAGAAAAGGAAAATTGATAAATCTTAGAGTCTCCCTGGATCAGCTTACCCCTTTCATCACAACATCATCTCTGCAGCAGAGGGGCCAAGCACTAAATTTCTATCCAAGTGAGCATTTAAAATCTCATTTTTTACATCTGGGAGGTTCTGATAAAGCAGCCAAGTAAACCTCCTTAAAACAGTATCAGTGGCCGCAGCCCTAGAAGAAGTATCAACGGCATCCTACACAAACTGCAAACAATGAGTTGTGGCCTGTCCAGCAGAAGAAGCTAAGTTATTTAAAGTGAATTTTTCTTCACAAGAAAAAAACTGTATTTAAAAATATTCCTCATATTGTCACAGTTTGTCAGAACCAACATATGAGCCTGACAATTATAAGATCTGGAAAATCAAATTTGCAGAATTATACACTTTTTCCCCATAACTATCAATAATTTTCCCATGCTTATTAGAAAGAGTAAGATTGAAATTAACTAAGTGCTTAGCAGCACTGGAGTCAATTAAGGCTATAGCTGCTTGGTCAGGTTTGGGAATAATGTATAAAAACTTAAAAGAATGAGGAACTTTATACAGCCTTTCTGCCGTTTTGGGACTGGCTGACTAACAGGAAAACTGCAGGCAGTAAGACACACATTGTATTTTTTTAAAAATTACAAATGTCAACATGTCTATGAATATACGAATAGGCTCATTAAGAAGTGAACATGTATGGGCTCTTTAAGAATGGGATCATTTCTTCATTGTGTAATTGTCACATTGGGGGTTGGTATTATAAAAACGGACGCTGTTTGATGTAAAAATGTATTCCTTGAAGGAGTAAGCTGAGGTACCGGAGACATGAGTAAAGCTTTTTGCAATTTTCTGGTGGGTAGTCGTGTGTTTTTTTGAAGTAAGACACACATCCTCTAAAGCAGACAGGATAGGAAGAATGGGTGCAGGTTCTGGAAAATCCTTCTGTAACAAGGGACATTTTCTAAGGGGCTGAGAAACTTCAGTATTCTCCCAATAAAAACACTGGCACATTTTAGCAACACTCTCAGAGAAAGTGAAACTCTCACAGGGAGCATCAGAAATCTGAGGACAAAACCTTGGATCTTTCCCCTGCATCTTCCTATTCAGATTCAGAATCTTGAATCTTGAAAAGAGGGATTCCTTTTTCTTTTACCAGGAACTATTTACAGGAAAGATCAATAGCCTGAATTAAAGCCTGAACCAGTCCCAGTAAACTACTACTATCCAAGGAAATTTGAGAAGGAGTAGATATGTGCTTGGTTTTCTGTTTCTTTTTGAGAGCAAAAATGGGGCCAAACATGTTGTTAATGGCAGATGCTGTTTTACCAGGGATGACTACAGCATTTTAGCACAACAAGGAAGCCTTCCTTGTTCCCTCTCCCAGGATCAACAAGAGTGAATCTCCCTTGCCCCCTCAAGGGACTCCAACAGCCACAGAGGACATAGCTAACCCCTGGTCCACACTGGCTGTAGGTGCTACACCACAGGGATCCATGGTAGAAGGTGAGTGGTATGACATACAACAAATGGCCACAGTAGAGTCACCCTCCTGCACTTGAGGCAATTTTCTAGTCTGCTGTGGTGGCAAAGGCTGTTTGCTTAACCTTTTCTTTGTGTGGCTGGAAGAAGGACCAAACAGGGGACCAGCAAATTGTTCCATAGTCAAGACAAAAATGGTGCCTCTTTCACAGGAAATCATCATCATCACTCATCATTAACTCCCTTTTCCCCATTTTCTACATGGGGTCAGGGTGTTGTGTAAACCGTTGCCATCTCTCTCTCTATTCATTGCATCTCTCCTACCTTCTTCGACACTCATGCCTGACTGTCGCAGGTCTTCTTTCCCAAAATCCATCCACCACTTTGCTGGATGCCCTTGATTCCTCTTGCCTTCTTCCTGTCTGTGCCAAATGTTTTTCACCAGATTGTCTTCTGCTTTTAAGCACATATGCCCAAACCACCATAATCTGCTCTCTTTGGCCTTTTCTTCAGTTGGAGTGACTTTGGCATCTACTCTTATGTCCTCATTTCTTCGAAGGTCCCACAATCTGCACTCTACTATCCATATCAGGCACTTCATCTCCATCAGCTCTAGCTTCCTCAACTGCTCTGCCCAGGTTTTAGTACCATACAGTAGTACTGGTTCACAACTGTTTTGTACACCTTACTTTTCAGCTTCTTTGGCATTCTTCTGTCATACACTACACCTTACACTTTGTGTCAGTTAGCTGTAGCCCCTCTGATTCAAAATATGAGTATACACCAGTTAGCATAATGGTTAAGGTCTTTGCCTCCCAAGCATAAGATGCAAGGTTCGATCCTGACCTCTTCTCCCTTTGTCTCTGTGGGTTCCTCCCACCTCTGAAAAACATGCTGAGTCTTTCCATCTCAAACTCACCAAAGTATGGAGCAGTTGGCAGAAGCACAGACTATACATGGTGCCCCACAGGGGAAGAGTCATATAAACAAACCACTTTGGGCAACTACTGTGGTGCACATTATCCTCAAGATAGGAAAACACAGATCACTGACTGTACACCATAGCAGGATTAGTCACTCAATGATTTAAAATATGGCTGTAGGTGATTTGGCCTCTTTCCCGGGGAGGTCACGCAACAAATGCTTGTAAAATTACCAGTCCACAAAAGTTACTTTTTTGACAGAAAAAAAATCATTAAAAGGCACTTTAAAACAATATGACAGCCCCACAACAGAAAAGGAAACAATTTCTCCACAGCAAATATGTTTTCATTTAATTTACTCTACTTTCTAAACTGACAGAAAGAACAAGTGTTCCATTTAAAAGAACATCACAGTCTCAAGACAGTCAGTTAAAACAAAACTCCTTGTTTTAAAATAACTTTCCTAAAGAGGAAAGTAATAAAACTACAATAAATATAAGAAAATGGTAGTTTTGCCCCAAAAGGAACT
This sequence comes from Protopterus annectens, assembly GCF_019279795.1. NCBI lineage: Eukaryota > Metazoa > Chordata > Ceratodontiformes > Protopteridae > Protopterus > Protopterus annectens. The sequence continues at coordinate 825,713,231 of NC_056748.1, forward strand.
TAGCTGCCCAGCACAGGGAAGTAGAAACCAACCGTCGATCCTCACATGCCTCAGAGGAGTATACAGTTCGGTGGCAGTAAAGCTCTGAAGGGATTTGTGCCCAAGCTTGTCTTTTAGTCAGCTCAGCTTGTGAGGCCAGACTGTTTGGGAGCAAGGAAGGTGCCCTGAAGCATTGGAAGCTGGCTGGCTGTTATATCCTTGGCAGGATATAGCCCATACAGCTAAAACTACTGTAGCAGTGATAAATATGAAGAACATGTTTCATTCTGTTTAAACTTTAAAATCCTGAACTGCAAGCAATTTGTGTAAAGTCTGAAATTAAGGGTTTTATAAAAACTGATAAATTAATCTATAGGGTTGCCACCTTTTCAAATGGCCATAGTGGGACATTTTCAGGATACACATTGGATTTTACAGGCCAACACAAACCTAGTTACATAAATTGCTTTCCTTCTTTGCCTAAATAAAAGCTTATTCTTGTAGCAGTTTAGTTGCTTATCCTGTTTCTTGTAACATGTAGGTATTTTCGTTACAGAAATAACTATTTTATGCAACTATTACATTACATATGGGACATAATTATGTCCTACAATCTCAGGACATTTGCCATTTTTAATATTTTTGGTCAGGACAAAACCGCCCAAAGAGGGACTGTCCCTCGAAAAGTGGGACAGGTGGTAATCCTATTCATCTATAATACCATTTCTGCCACTGTTTTCTATATGACGGACAGAAACTACATTAATCCAATCTGGACCACTACTGCCAATTTATATGTAATGGTGTGGGCTTTAAATCTACACATCTGACACCAAATAATATGTAAGGAATGACTGGCTTTAAGAGTGTAAGTGTATGGTACATGTGCACTGCTGTCTAGGTAATAGCCAACGTCTGCCACATCTAAAATACTTTACCTTGCACAGAGATCAGAATTATAATGACTGGCTCTCCAGGATTTCACCACCTCAGAATAAGTCCAGTTCTTTACACTGCAATCTTCCCAACGTTAATCAAAACTTACCCAAGATTATTTTACACAGATACATACACACACACGCACGCACAAGCGCGCGCGTGCGCACACACACACACACACATGCGCGCGCGCGCACGCGCACACACACACACACACACACACACACACACACACACACACACTGGTCATAGGCAGTTATCTAGTGTAAATACTTAATATATGTTTATTACAGCAAAGTTCAAGAAGGTTATGGCATAGGTTTGAGCTCTCCTAACTATAGCCATTTATCTTGTGAAAATATTAAACAAACAGCAAATTAGTAGCAATATGTTGAAAACAAAACATACTGCTGTCTAACTATAAGCCACTGTTATGTCCTGTGTACACACAAATACAAGATCTGAGAAGTGCTTGCTGTGGGTGACTGTGTATAGTACCATGTCAAAATATGGCTAAGCAATTTATGTAACTATACATAACTTTCGTGAGGCTGTGCAGCCCTATTTACTTATTTACTTACTTACTGGTTTAGAGCACTGATCTACATGAACAATTACAGGCTCAGCCCATGCTGAATAAACAACATATCAACTCCAAACAAAGGCAACGAAATATAGAAATGGAACCCACACTAACCACCACTAAATTTTTTTATTAAATAGACTAAGTGCTTTTGTCACGATTGTAACTAAAGACTTCTTCAGAATCTAAAAACACATTCAAAATGAACCATTTAAAAACCCTCCAGTTCTAGTCACATGAAGAATTACCACAAATAAGATTCATCCTTTGATTAAGAAACATCAGTAGTAAAATGTTAAAGTTAAGTTAAAGAAAGGACATATAGTGAAACCTACCTAAGAACCATAATATTGATTTTCAACAAAGGGTAGGTAGGATCCCATCTGAAGACCAACTGGTACAAGATGAAAGCAGAGAAGTACCTCTCCCTTTAGAACAGGAACAACTACATTGGTCGTAGAGAATCAACAATCATCGGCATCAAACATGGAGACCACCAAACCAACATGGAACCAAGATGGGGTAACCACCACACCAAAACATGAGGAGAAGATATCAACGGAACAGACAAAACTAGAATTCGTCCCTTCTACTATTGATGTTGGTTTTGTGTACATGGAGGATATGGGCCCACAGATCATTACAAATTCTACGAGTGATTTTCAGTTGTACAATTTTGCCAATAGCGTTTACGATGCAGAATATGCTGAATTACTTTTCAAAGGCCACACATTTACCCCTGATGTTGGCACTTACTTATTTCATCTAACTGTTGATTTCAAACTTTTTATAAGAAAACTAAATTTAAAGGTTATCTTCAGTAACAATGCACAACAGTGTGAGTTCAACTTAGTACACAGGAGAAGTAGTCTAAACCCTCCCTTACCCTTAATTACATTAAAAAAATTGTGAGTTTGATTATGACGAAAAATTATGAATAAAGCTCCCAATATTGCTTCCAGTCTTTCACAGACTGAATTTTTGCTATTGAAAAACTTAGTCAAGATAAGAGGGTAAGGGTCATGAAACCAGGTAAGGGAGGGGGCTAGTCATCATGGACAAAACAGATTATACAAACAGAATGAACATTCCCTTGCTTAATAGTGGGTACTATGAGGAATCTTCCATCAGTTGGGAAAATATATCCTACACCAAAATTGATTGGCTGGTAAAGGACATGTTTGACCAAGAGCAGATTGATTATGAAGTCTGGAATTTTTTGCACACAAAATATCCTACAGTGACTGCTATCTTTGGGGTCCCTAAAATACACAAGGACCCCACTAACCCCTGTATGAGACCAATCGTTAATGCGAGCAAATCTAAGAGCCCCTCTCTGGCCCATTATATAGACATTAAATAAAAACATTGTTTGGACAAATTTATGTAAATATTCCTGGAACTTCCTTATGAAGTTCAGTAAGGTCAAGTTTTTGGAGCACCTTGTTTTTCTTACTATAGATGTCATCAAGTAGTTAGTATGGGTTCCGTTTCCATACTTTGTTACATTTTTTTGGAGTGTTTGTGTTGGTTCCTGGTTTGTGCAGTGTAAACAACTTATCAAATTTATAAAGAATAAGTATACATGCAAGAAATATAAAACAGTGGGTTAAGACAGCACAAATAGATATAACACTCTGTGTGTATATCTATCCATATATATATATATATATATATATATATATATATATATATATTTATATATAGACTATATATATATACATACACATAAACACATGTGTGTGTGTGTGTGTGTGTGTGTCTATATTAGATCAGCGAAACGGCATTCGGACCGAAATCCCACAACAGCAAAAGCTCAGGTCAGCGGGAAAAAAATGCTTGGCCTGAGCTGTGACATTGCCCTTTACCCCACTGTAGTGTGATCTTGGAGTTGGTATATTTAGTTGGGGGGGAGCCCCCCACTTTGTAATGTTTTAAGTGGTGTGTTGTGTTGTGTTGGTCTACCGATTTTTTTCCATGGGAAAAAAATCGGTGACCTGGGGTTTCTCTATTATGGGATTTCAGTCTATATGTGTCAGTGAAATGGCATTCGCCGTAATGCCATTTCGCTGAGCTAATGTAGATCCATATACATATGTATATATATATATATATATAATATATATACACATGCAGACACACACAGATATCTATGAAATTAAAAAGAACATTTGTAAAGAAAAAGGAATGCAGAATAGAATAGAATAGTAAAGAGAGTTAGAGTGCAGAGAAAGAAGACTAGTAAGGGATGCAGGGAGGCTATTCAGTTAGAAGGGGAGAAGAGGGTACTATGTACATATTTACATAAAGCAGTAATTTGTGTAATAATACTTAGTTACAGAGAAGCTGGTTATGGCTGTGATGACCCACCACTGGACCAGTAATTAAGGAGTCTCAATTCTCACCACTGGCACCAGTGGGGGACATACACTGAGAGGATGACAAGTACACACACAGTATTTCCAGATGCAGCTTTCTGCATCAAGTGCAATTTCCCTTAAGAGCACACAGAGACCACAGTCAATCCAGGGGTGGTTTCTTCCTCCTTCTCCAGATCCCCAGTAAGACCCCCCACTGTCACAGCTATAGAGTTGAGATCTCAGCTGAGTGGCCAAGCCAAGACCTCCTGCACCCTGTCTGTCCAACCAGTGCTTCATGTCCCTGCCCAAGTAGCTAACACACATACTCTCTGAGGTTTGATTTATGCACACACACACACACACACACACACACACACACACACACACACACACACACACACACACACACACACACACACACACACACACACACACACACACACACACACACACACACACACACCTTGGAAAGGCTGGCACAGGTTTACTAGCTATACTTCCTTTTGACCAGACTATAAGGTAGTTATAACTGGCACCAGCCAACTCTTATCAGCTACTTTAAGGCCCTTAACAAAGGGTGTCTAATCTTACTGTGTAATATTACTATTAATACAAATGGTAGTTTTACCAAGAGAAAAGTTATTAGGAGTGGCCCACACAGTGTCACCAAATAAATATGTAAGTACTTTCGAAACTTAAATATCTCTTACAAAGATCAGCCACAGTGAAAGGTTTAAATATATTTAATAATAAATAATAAAAGAACAAGAAAATACTCAGTATATATTCAGTGACAGCAGAGTTCAAAATCATAGGAAATATTTAAAACAACATTGTAGGATAGTCTCAGATAAATAGATAAAGAAAAATATCTAAACTAGCTTTGCTGTATATCCCTGACTGTATCTAAGAGAGCTACTGTACCCTAGAAACTTACTTACAGAGCAAGGCAGATGTGTGGTGAATGGTTCTTGTCAGGTCAAAGACAGAATACAGAATGCCCTGTCTCACTAACAGACTCCTCAAAATTAATATCTCATATATTACTGCTGGGATAGCTTGCAGAATGACATAATTTCTTGTCACTTGACTCTATCCCAGGTGAAACCCCCACTGCTGGAATCTGGCAGTATTTAACATCTACCTGTGAAAATATATAGAACTCATATCTTTGATAGATGCTGGAAGTCATAAAACAATTACATTCCTTCACATTTCAAGACTAATAATTATTTCACCCTAGAGACAATACAGAAAGCTTCCTAGTTTTATCCATTGCATCTCCTTGCTGCATTGAAATATCATCTTTTATGGCGTAGTCATAAAGTAATTTAATTTCAGTTATTTTTCTGAAGTTACCTTCCTGTATTCCAGTTTCCACTATTAAAATATATACATTTAAACAGTTACAATAGTGCCTGTACATTTCTGTTATTTTCTAGTATGGCACACTGTGATTACATTTTAAGTACAAGCACTTAATAAAATAGCTTTTTAACACAAATGTCTGTGCAAACCAGTTTGATATACACATGACATACAGTTCTAATACAGTTGAAACACAAACATCTTATATAGATCATCCTGATATTCACAAATGACATATAATTATTTACAAAATTCCAGCTAACTGGGCTGGCAGTATCTCCCTTTGTTACAATAGCATTAGTGCAGGGATATTGTTTAGTTATGTAATATGTCCTGCATTACACATTCATATTGCTTTTTCAAAAACTGTTTGAGCTGGGTTAGGAAGTGAAAGTATTCAGAAGTATCAGGTAAATATACAGGAAGGGATTGCCAGAACTTGTCGGCTAGGATAGAGCAGTTGTGATCAGAGCAGTGTAGTTCAGTTCCAGAAGTTTGAAGAGTTGGGACTACTCTGGAGTATTTCCTGAGAATGTATGGTAGATTTATTTTGCAATAAGCATCATGGCAAGAGGTGAAGGTGTGTCCTGATGGAGTAGTTTGAAAAGGAGGGATCCCAACAGAAAACATGATCTGCCTATTTAGCTTTGGATTCAGACAGAGTGAAATAGTGATTTTGCAGTTGGGAAGAATTAGTAATAAAGTGGCATATTTTATTTGAGATGAATTGCAGTGATGTTTTGTTTTTGAGATAGACTGTGGCAAATAGATGTAAACCATATTCTAGATGTGCAAGAAGAATGCCTTTACCAATGACAAATCTGTCTGGTGGATACAGGAAATTAAATATTTTTTTTTGTGACCAGAAAAGTGTGTAGTTAATCTTGGTTCTCAGTTTCTTCATGTGCTAAGTACCAGAATCACCATATTTATTAAAAATATGGCACTTTTGGCCTATTGTCATCTGGAGTTTGTCAGAACAATCAAAGTAAAACCAAGTCCTTTTATAAACACTCAAGTGTTGTGTGACCACTCCTGTAAACAAATTAGCAACAACATAATTATTCAAAAAACAAACTTACAACAAATATATATATATTAACAAGGAGTGTAACTGTTTTATATATATATATATATACATATATATTTATTCACTTTATAATCTAAAAATACTGAAATATCAAATTTCAGTATCTTGAGACTATAAAGCCGAAAAATCAAAATACTGAAATCCCAAAACCGCAAAATTCAAAACCACAACATTTAAACACACCCTACACCACACAAACAAGCACACATACACCTTCCTCCCCACACTACAACAAACAAACAAAACACACACAAACAAAACAACATACATACAAACACCTACCCTACATACAAGCAGAGGGGCAAGCCCCCCTGCACCCCTGCTACTTATATATACCAACTACAAGGTTGCACTAAATATGACCTAGACACAAAACCCACCACTATACAATCTACATTCCCCTCGCACAAACACACATCACATGCATGCAAACACCACCATTCTCAACACTTACACACTCACACTCTTACATACATACCTTAACCTACATCTATAACTTCCCAACACACTAACATACAATAAAATCCCTACCCAAAACCCTTAAAATAAAAACACTTACCTGAATCTCCAGCTATCCAGTAACACAGTGCACCACCATAACTGCTGATTCGGCATTTCTGGAATCGTTTATGTGGTCTTTCACGGAACTGGCTTTCGCAATTATAGTCTTGAGATACTGAAATTTGATATTTCAGTATTTCGAGATTATAAATTGAACCCATAACCATACATACACACACACACACACACACACACACACACACACACACACACACACACACACACACACACACACATACACACATATACATACACACACTCAGTTTTAAAACATTACAGAAACCCACATATTCCAAAAATAGTATTAAAGATGTTGAGATCTCATTTTTAAAATACTGTTTATTGAAATATAATTGCTAACATGCTCCTTATAAGTTCATAAGTGCCATTTTAAGCCTAGCCAGGCTTACCCCAAATTTACAAAAACATTGCTGATATGTATCAGTAACCCAAGGAATTTCACAATTATAATATTGGCTTAGCCACATCAAGCACTCGCAGGCAGCCCTTGTCCATTAGGGGCTTAGGTGCCAAACCAGTGGTGAATTTGTAGTTTCCTACCCATTGGTCCAAGTTATGTTTAAACAGGATTACAGATCAGCTTTGCTTCAAACGGATGGGAAGCCTGTTCCAGAGAAGAGATAATCTTTGAGACACATAACTTTCCCCTCCAACATGTCTCGTTTATGTCACAGAAGACATTTAGGTCCTTAGAATGGGTATTGCTAATGATATTTGCTTTGTAGATGTGAAACAAATCCATCAGTATGGGATCAGAGGATGCCTTGTAACCAGGCATAGATCACTGTGCAGCAGTCTGTAGGAGGCCGAGTACAGACAAAGGGCTTTGAGACGGTCTGCATAAGACTTTTTGTTTACTCCCTGTATTCTTTTTGTGAGGAACCTCTGTGGTCTCTCAGACTGTTTCAAGTGCCTGGTCAGGTACATGCTGAAGGGTGTGCTGTACTCAGTGGCTGGTCTGATAACAGCTGAACGCAGTGGAACATTGACCTCCTTGGACTTGGATGTCATGCTCTTACTTATAACTTGTGCAAAATAGAATGATTTTCTCACCACAGTAGACACATTACGGTCAAAGGTCAGGTTGCTATTAACATGCAGATCCCTGACTACTACATCTACTTTTAGGGGCATATTACTAATGTGGTAATTTCGAAGGGCAGACATATTTCCAAAGGGGACTAGTATGCATCTGTTGTACTGAGTTTTAATCCCTGGCTCTGGAAACAGTTCTTTGTCTACAACAGGCCCTCTTGAAGGGTATTTGTGTTTTCAGGGGATTCAGTGACCACACCTAGCTTGCATTCATCAGCAAGCTTGGTCAGCCAGAGGTACTTGATGTTTACCTTGACTTCAGAGAAGTACATGCCAAAAGGGAGAGGTCTCAGCACCAATCCCTGTGGGACTCTGCTAGTGACTGGCCTCTTTGTGGAGAGGGATTTTCCTAGTCTAACTTCTTGTGTCCTATCATTGAGCCACCTGGCTAGCCATCTGGTGACATATGGGTTTATATGTAATTTGTAAGTTTATCTATAATGCCCGCGTGAGGTACTGTGTCAAATGCCTTGGGCAGGTTGAGGTAGGCAGTGTGCACTGTTTTACCTTTGTCCACAGCTTTAGTGATCTTCTCAAAGAAGTCCACCAGGTTAAGTAGGCATAACCTGCCTTTGACAAAACCTACCTGGGTTGAAACCATTGTCTGTAGGTTTCTTTGGTCATTATTTATTGGCTCCATGATATTTTTTTCCATGGCTTTACATATCAGACTGGTCAGATTTATTGTTCTGCAATTCCCTGGGTCCAGGGAAGCCCCCCCCCCTTTGTGTACAGGGATAACCACTGCAGTTATCGATCTGTTTGGCATGAAGCCTCATTGGATATGGTTAAATAGTGATTCTAGTACTCCATGTTTCATGCTATTCAGGAGGCATCCTGGGATTTTGTCAGAGCCCACTAAAGCATTGTTCTTGGTGTTAGAGAGCACCATGTGGACCTGCTTCCTACAGGTAGTTGTGAGAAATTATGTGGGGGGGGGGTATTTCTTTTGAGGTGACTGGGGGTAATATGAGGGTAAAACAGGAGCTAAATTTATCATCCAGCAGATTTGCTAAATCCTCTGGCAATGGAACCACCTATACAGAAGCCAGAGGATTTAGCAAATCTTATTGTTATATTGTTGGGTGTTGCCTTTAAGGCTGCAGACACAACTGAAGAAAACACAGTGGTTGTCCTCAGCTTGGGAGCTATATTTACCTCAAATTCAGCTTTGTTGGTCTTGATTAGTACCCCTGAGTTGTTTGTTCAGACTGGGGGAGCATTTAGCTTGATAGACAATAGGCTTCCTGTTTTTGGAGATTATTTTCTTTCTTTCTTTTGTTATAACCCTATTTATACTGGAATTCCACCAAGATGGCTTATTTTTGGAGGTTGTCCTATGTTTACTTCAGTAGGTACAGCTGTCTTTTTGTAGTTATTCACATGATTGTACGTGTTTTTTGTGAACAACTCCACACAGGCAGCTGTGTTTTAGGGTTTGGAGAGCTTGGAATTTTGCTAGATTTTGCTCCTGAAAGTTGAGTATCTGATCTACCCAAATGCCTAGGTATCTAAAGGCTATAAATGTTTCAATAAAGTTGCTGTATTGGGCAGTGATGTGAAGGCTCTTTCAGCATTTAGGCAGTCTTTTGGTTCTGCTGTAAATTATTGCTTTTATTTTTTTGGAGTTAATTATAAGTTTATCTGAAGTGAATCAGACATTTAATTGTAGGAGGTCTGTTTGTAGTTGTTGCTGTATGTCAAGTAGATTTGAAGTAGTCCTAAATATAACCATGTCATCAGTATATATCAGGAATTGTAGCTGTTGTAGGTCAAAAGGAAGCTTATTAATGAAAATGAATAATAATACATCGGGTTAGAATTGAGACTTGTGGGACACCAGAGTAAATATGGTCTGACTGGGAAAGGGAAGAGTCAATTTTCACTCTTTTTTTTATTTCTCCAAATCTTTTGGGCTTCTAATACTATGACAGGAATGGACCCCATTCTTAAGTCAAAGATTGTTTCAATCTTTGATGTCAGCCAAAAGTGCTCTTTGCAGCACTCACAATGTGCCCAGTAATGACTCCTTCTGCAATTCTTATGGGGTTACATGGATTGGTAACATATCTAAATACACTTGTAGATTCTTTTTTATAAGACCTGTTGCTCCAACTACTATTGGAACTGTCTGGGTATCTTTCTTCCACATTGCTCATTTCTGCCTACAGATCCTGATATTTTATGACTTTGTATCTCTCTGTATGCAAGACACTGTAGTCACTAGGTGGAGCAATTTCAATGATCAATGCTACTTTGGTCTTCTTTTCTTGGACCACTATATCTGGTTTTCTAGCATCTATCTTTTGAACTGTTGGTAATGGGTGATCCCATGTGACATAAACGTTATCATTTTCAATGATGCTTTGTGGCTCATGTTTCAGTGTTTTTCAGCCACTTTAATATCATAATGCTTTCACAATCCCCAGTGCAACAGTCTTGCCACATTATTATGCCTTTCAGTATACAGTCCTTCTGCCATTAGTATGTCACAACCAACAACAAGGTGTGCAACTGTTTCCAATTCAGTTTTACAAAACCTACATTTGTCTGTTTTTCCCGCATGTTCAATGGACTTTGTAAACCAGTGTGTACATAGTCCACTATCTTGGGCTGCCAATATTAACCTTTCATGTTATTTATAGTAAGAGATGTGTGCAGCACCATTTTTAAATTAATTACACCTACCCGGTCTGTACACCATCTCTGCTTAGCGGTCCTGTGGTCTGGCTGCTCGTCGCGCCTCCTGTCTACTACCCGTGAGCTCCCTCTATTTTTCCTATCCAGGAAAGACATTAAAACTACACAGGAAGGGAAACACAGATACACAGCAGCTACTGGAAAGAACACCACCTCCAGGTATCCTGTAAAGACACCTTACCCGCAACGTGCCCTACAGAACATCATACCTCCTTAATAAAACAGGCTCAGTTCTACTACCCGTGAGCTCCCTCTATTTTTCCTACCCAGGAAAGACAATAAAACTACACAGGAAGGGAAACATAGATACACAGCAACTACTGGAAAGAACACCCCCTCCAGGTATCCTGTGAAGACACCTTACCCGCAATGTGCCCTACAGAACATCATACCTCCTTAATAAAACAGGCTCAGTTCTACTACCTGTGAGTTCCCTCTATTTTTCCTACCCAGGAAAGACATTAAAACTACACAGGAAGGGAATCACAGATACACAGCAACTACTGGAAAGAACACCACCTCCAGGTATCCTGTGAAGACACCTTACCCGCAACGTGCCCTACAGAACATCATACCTCCTTAATAAAACAGGTTCAGTTCTACTAACAGTGAGCTCCCTCTATTTTTCCTACCCAGGAAAGACATTAAAACTACACAGGAAGGGAAACACAGATACACAGCAACTACTGGAAAGAACACCACCTCCAGGTATCCTGTGAAGACACCTTACCCGCAACGTGCCCTACAGAACATCATACCTCCTTATTAAAACAGGCTCAGTTCTACTACCCATGAGCTCCCTCTATTTTTCCTACCCAGGAAAGACATTAAAACTACACAGGAAGGGAAACACAGATACACAGCAACTACTGGAAAGAACACCATCTCCAGGTATCCTGTGAAGACACCTTACCTGCGACGTGCCCTACAGAACATCATACCTCCTTAATAAAACAGGCTCAGTTCTACTACCCGTGAGCTCCCTCTATTTTTCCTACCCAGGAAAGACATTAAAACTACACAGGAAGGGAAACACAGATACACAGCAACTACTGGAAAGAACACCACCTCCGGGTATCCTGTGAAGACACCTTACCCGCAATGTGCCCTACAGAACATCATACCTCCTTAATAAAACAGGCTCAGTTCTACTACCCATGAACTCCCTCTATTTTTCCTACCCAGGAAAGACATTAAAACTACACAGGAAGGGAAACATAGATACACAGCAACTACTGGAAAGAACACCACCTCCAGGTATCCTGTGAAGACACCTTACCCGCAATGTGCCCTACAGAACATCATACCTCCTTAATAAAACAGGCTCAGTTCTACTACCCGTGAGCTCCCTCTATTTTTCCTACCCAGGAAAGACATTAAAACTACACAGGAAGGGAAAAGTACAGTTTTGTACCTACCATAAATGTAGATGTTCGAGTGTTCACACTGCTGCAGTCATTACACTTGGGTTATCCTGCCGTCAGGCGGTCCCACAGTCGGCCAGAGTTCAAAAGTCTTGGTCCGGCGTCAGTTGATGTCGCTTCTTCCCAGACGTAAGCACGCCAGATAAGATGCATCCAACACCATTTTCTTCAGTTTTTCTTGCCCCACATGTCAGGTGCCCCCAAGTAGGTAGGCAATACATATTGCAAATAAAAAATATACACATAAAATAAAAACAATACCTTCAGTTACAAGCAAATACACCACAAAGGTTGTATAGGATAGAAAGGTATAGATAAGTCCAGCTAGTTCAGAGGGGATGGAGGGAGGGTAACCTGGACTGCAGCATTGTGAACACTCGAACATCTACATTTATGGTAGGTACAAAACTGTACTATGTTCATCATGTTACACTGCTGCAGTCATTACACTTGGGTAGAATCCCAAAGCTAAGGTTGGGTGGCTGGTCTATAAAGAGTTAGGACTGGCTATGAGGCCCTGCAGAATTGCAGTGGCAAATCCTGCTCTGGATTTAGAGTAAAGAGGCAGGTGGTAATGTTTGGTAAGGGTGTGCACTGAACTCCAAGTTGCAGCCTTCAAAATCTCCTTGGTAGGTACTCCTCTGAGAAAGGCTGTTGAAGTGGCTATTGCCCTGGTGGAATGTGGCCTGATGTTATTTGGGACTGATTTTCCATGCTGTGTATTGCAGTAATGAATACAGTGTCCTATCCATTTGGATATAGTCTGCTTTGAGATAGCCTTGCCCTGTGATCCTGCAGCATATGCTACAAACAGTTGCTCAGTTTTCCTGAAAGCTTTTGTTTTGTCCAAGTAGAAGCGTAGCTGCCTGTGTATGTCCAAAGAATGCAGAAGTTTTTCCCCTTTATTCTGGGGGTTTGGATAAAAGTTGGCAAATGGATGGTTTGGTTAAGAGCCACACTAGATACCACCTTTGACATAAAGGTAGGGTTTGTCCTTAAAGAAACCCTGTCCTGATGAAAAATTATAAAAGGTTCCAGTGCCATTAATGCCTGTAGCTCTGAGACTCTTCATGCTGAAGTTACTGCCAGGAGCAGAGCTATTTTCCATGATAAAAAATTTAGATTGGCTGTCTTGGCTGGCTCAAAAGGTGGCAGGGTCAGTTTTTCCAAAACGAAATTAAGGTCCCAAGTTGGTGTTGGTGCTCTCCGGGGCAGTCTTATGTTTTTAGCCCCTCTGAGGTACTGCTTTAGTAAGGGATGAGAGAATAAAGGAGGATCTGTGTTGTAATGTGCTGAAATGGCAGAGGCGTGGATCTTAATTGATGAGAAGGATAGGCCTCTGTCCAGCATCTCAGTTAAGTATTGTAAAATCTGAGGAATGTTTGGAATAAGAGGGTCAAGGCTTTGAGCCTGGTTCCAGGCACAGAATCTCTTCCATTTTTCTGAGTAAGCTTTCCTGGTGCTAGGCCTCCTGGCCTCCAAAATGACATCCATAACAGCTTTAGAGAGAGGTGTTGCCTGTTTGACTAATGAATCTGCCATGCAGCCAGGTTTAGGGTTTTAAGCTGACCATGCAGGATCTGATTGTTTTGCTGAGTCAGAAGGTGTGGAATATAAGGCAAAATCCATGGTGGGCCTTGAGCTAGGTTCCTTAAGATAGGGTACCAGTGCTTGAATGGCCAGTCTGGAGCAATCAGGATCATCTGTGTTTTGTCTTGTCTGGCTTTTAGGAGTACTTTTGAAAGGAGAGGCAGTGGCGGAAAGGCATAAACTTTTAGGTTTTTCCAGCTGAACAAAAGAGCATCCACTTTCCATGCTTGTTTGTGATAAGTCCTTGTGCAGAATTTTTGTAGTTGGCAATTCAGTGGGGAGGCAAAAAGATCTATGTCTGGGCATCCCCATTTTTGCGTTACCATGCTGAAGATTTGTGGATTCAATTTCCATTCGTGAGGGTCCATGATATTTCTGCTTAGATCGTCTGCCAGAGTATTTTTTTTCCTGGCAGGAATTGTGCTTGCAGGTGAACTTGATACGTTAGCGCTGTGTTCCACAAGGTCATGGTTTGCCTGCATAGGGGATAAGAATGAGTGCCCCCTTGCTTGTTTATGTACCACATAACTGTGGTGTTGTCTGTCTTTAATAATAATTGTCCTGGATGCAGAAGATCCTTGAAAGCTATTAGGGCATTTTGAACAGCCAACATCTCTTTTTGATTGATGTGAAGATGCATCTGGTCTGTGGTCCACTTGCCCTGAATGCATTTTCCTGCCATGTGTGCTCCCCAGGCATAATCCGAAGCATCTGTAGTTAGAGTCTGCCTGGCTGTGGGTAGGGTAAAAGGCTGACCCTTGTTTAGGTGACATGCCTATGCCCACCATCAAAACTCCTGTTGTAGGCAGGGAATCATTGATATTACTTTACCTTTACCTTACCCGCAACATGCCCTGCAGAACATCATACCTCCTTAATAAAACAGGCTCAGTGTACGTAGCATAAAACTACAATATTTGACTATAAATCACTATTGTATTTTTTTTCTTGATAACTATCTTACTATTACATCCTGCCTCCTGCGAGATAGCAGCCAACTGCAGCCTGCTCGCACCCTTTGCACCACCCCGATTTTTTCAAACTTTTTTTTCCTATTTCCTCACTAGACTTAATATTGGACGTATTATTCCCTGCTGCCATTTCTCTTATTACCACTAGGTGGCACTATACCCCTAAACTAGACTGTACTCTGATATTATTAATCCCCTGACTAAGAACGTAGTTAGACTCTTTCACCTACAGCTCCTCTTACAGTCTTCTCCTCTTACAGTGTTCTTTTCCTATCCTTTCCTGACTCACCTCACATACTCTTACCCTTGTCCACTATACTTTCTTCCTGGTGTTAGATTACTAACACTCTATAGCAACACTTACCTCTTAGCCATAGTCTCTTTCACAGCTACAGATTGTTTTTCTCACTGTGGCTTGTCCAGCCTTTGGCTCTACCCGCTCCATTCGCCCTGCAGGCTCACTCTGCTCCCCTACCCTGCCCCCAAATCTCACCCACCCCCAGTTCCTCTACATTTAACCCTACTAAACCACACCCACATCCTAAATTAACCTATCCCACCACAGCCCACACTACCAATCAAACTCCTACACCCCTAGCAATCGAAACATCACCACCTACTTTTATACACATCATATTCTTAAATCATCCTTTCTCACCCTTTTTCACCATACCACACTACTATTCCTAATAAAAGCAAAATGAAATTCTTCTTAAGCTGTCTTCTGCTCATCCTTACTATACTAACAAACCTTACTACATACCATCATACCTCACCTACACTATATAGCAGTTACCACATCGCAAACATATACACCATACCACACACTCACACATCTTTTCCCATTAGTGCTACACTTTTCAAACACAACCAAATGCTACACATACATAAATTCCAAAAAACAACAAATACCACTAAACTATCATGTGTACACTACATAAAAATAACATTTGAAATAAAACACACATTACTACTTGCAAAACAACTACTCACATCAGGAGACATACACCCAAACCCAGGACCCAGCAATACCTTACTCCCACCTAAACATAAATCTGACCTACTTATCATAAACATCAATATAAGAAGCATAACAAACAAACCCCCTGATCTGTACGCATTCATAAAGCATTACTCCCCACATATAACCACAATCACAGAAACTTGGTTAAAACCCAATATACAAACTAAGGAAATTCTCCCACCAAATTACAATATACTAAGACACGATAGAGAAACTAGAAAGGGAGGGGGTATAGCCATATTATTTAAAAACACCCTAAACATTAAACTCCTCAATAACTCAATTCCTATATTCCAAAATGCCGAAACTTTAATATCAACTCTTCTCATTAATGATACCAAAAAAATTAACATCATCTGTTGCTATATCCCACCAGGCAATAACTGTTCTACCATAGAAGAGATCTTACAATGGACCTCAGAAAACCTCACTCAGGAATCAATTATATTAGGTGATTTAAATACAGACTGGTTAGCCTGCAACTCCAATATCCCTGCAAACCATATAAACCTCTAATGGTTTGCACAGCTCATCCATGAACCAACTAGAATAGATAAAAAATCCAATAAGCAATCAATCCTAGACTGGACACTAGTTAATTGCCCTGAAGAAAAATATTTCTCTGGTTGTCTCTCAGACAGCCTCAGTGACCACCTTCCCACTTTCCTACAGCAAAATCACACAAATCCCTCAAACCCTATAATCTTTAGACTAGTTAGAGATGAACGTAAGTTAAACAGTGAGAATCTAAACCATATCCTAAAACATTGTAAGTGGGACCCACTGCTAACATTAAACTTAGACCAAGCAATTGAATACTTTAATAACACTTTCATCAATGTTCTCAACTCAATAGCACCCATTCGAGGAATCAAAGTAAAAACAAACTATGCTCTATGGCTAAGCAGGGACACAAAAGCCCTTCTAAATGCCAGGGATAAAGCATGGAAAACATGGAAAACAGAAAAGACTAACTCATCCAAACAAAACTACCAACAAATAAGAAACAAAGCAAAAAAAAAAAAAAAAACAAACAAACACTACTTGACAAACAAAACTACTTCCTTCATGTTCAACATAAACACAGTAAACCCCCCCCCCAAAAAAAATTTCTGGCATGCCATAAACTCACTACTTAAACCAGGCAAAACATCCACACCAACTCCAAACACTAACAACATCACTGCAGATATTGCTTCCCAATTTAACCACCATTTCACAATACCATCCTATCCCTCTTCACACAACTCTCCAATAGCAACCCACCCCAAACCCCAAACCAACCCACCAAAAATACCCCAACCCTCACCTGTCCCTACTGCAACTATCAAAAAACTGCTGTTAAAATTTAAACCTACCACCCTTACTGCAGACAACCTACCAGCAAAATTCTTAAAAACAGCAGCTGATTCACGGTCTTACCCTGTTTCCATCCTTATAAATCGATCCATTCAGGAATCCTACATCCCACAGTTATGGAAAGTATCATACATTCTCCCCCTTCATAAAGGTGGAAACTCTTATGATTTTTCTAACTACCGTCCCATAGCTATCCTACCCCCCCCCTTAGCTAAAATTTTGGAAAGATGCATTCACTCTCAAGTGATGCAATTCCTAAATACTAACAATCTCCTCTCTCCCACACAACATGGTTTCCGCCAACACCACAGCACCACTACTGCTCTCCTCTCTTTCACAAACACAATTGACCAATTCAGAAATAACAACTACATCTCAGCAATATTCTTAGACCTATCTAAGGCATTTGACATGGTATCACACCCCCTACTTCTAGACTCTCTGACCTCCCTATCCTTTGCTCCATCTACCATAGCATGGTTTAAAAGCTACCTAACAGGCAGACAACAGTCTGTACAATGGCAAAACAAACTATCTCCCTTACTCCCAACCACTGTAGGAGTCCCACAAGGCTCACTACTGGGTCCACTACTTTTCACAATTTTCACCAACGACCTCCACAGGTAGTCCCAACATGCCACTCTAATACAATATACAGATGACTCAACTCTCATCTGCACAGCGCCATCTCTAACCACTCTGCAAAAACATACCCAAGAATCCTTTACCTCAGTAGAAAATTGGATCACCCAGATCCAACTTATACTCAATCCAAACAAAACTAACTTACTCATATTTGCTCCTAATAAAACTAAAAACACCCAATCCTCTTTTACCATCACATCCAGTAATGGTACTAACATCTCCCCTACTGACAACACCAAACTACTAGGAGTAACTATTGATAATAAACTAATATTTGACACCCATATATCACTAACAATCAAGAAAGTCAATAAAAAGATGGGTACCCTATACATACACAAGAAATTCCTATCTGATAAAGCACGCATCACACTCACACAAACTCACTTACTTTCTACACTCATGTATGCTGCACCTATCTTCACCAACCCCAGAAAACAGGATCTTGTTCAACTAGAATCCTGCTATAATAAAATTGCAAAATTTGCTAACAACTGTAACTACAAAACTCATCACTGTCAGGCACTAAAAGAACTCAAATGGTTAGAACTCCCTCAACTAATTAACTATCAACAACTGATAATAGCTTACAACATAGTAAGACATCCTGATAAAACCCCATCCCTAAATAAACTCCTAACCCACTACACAACAAATCGCCCCCTCCACTCCCCAGATAAATCTCTCCTTTGTATCTCTAAAACCAATAACTCCACAGGAAAAGCTCTTTTCTCTCACAACATTGCCAAAAACTGGAAAACCCTCCCCACTTCTGTAACCACAGCTCCATCAACTGTACAGTTCAAAAATTCTCTCAAATCACACTTATTAAAATCTTGGTTATGCCCATGCATCACATAATAACACTGTCCAGTAACTGCATAACTGAATTGCAAATGTAGTCCCCCCATGCTCTGCTATGAAACTCAGTAATTCCCTCTGCAGCAATATTAATTGCAGCCTCATAATTTTTCTGCCACAAACTCAGTATCTCCCACCACAGCAAAGTTTAACGCAGTCTCCTATTGTCCTGCTACAAACTCAGTAACTTCCACTGCAGGAAGGAATAATGCAGTATACTATTGATCTTCTACAATCACAAGAACTCCCACCATAGAATGTAATCCCCTTTCAGACAAACTCTTAACTCTTGTCTTCCAACTACAATAATCATCTTTGACCACTATCTGCTTGTTTTTCCATTATACTTACAGAAGCCTATTTAACATAATTGGAAGCTGACTTAAAATCAAGTGTATTCTTAAGGTTAGTGGTAGTAGAGCTGTATTGCAAAATAAGAATTGCATAAATATGCTTATTTATGTTTATTATTAATCTTAAATATTGTTTATCATAACTGGAAGCTGATTTGAAAAACAAGTTCATTCTTAAAGTGTTGTTGATCTGTATTGCTAAATAAGGTGTGCATAAGTATGCTTATCTATGTTTAATATTAATCTTAAATAATGTAAACCATTGCCAACAGTATACATCTTTTGCTTATGTTTAATAATTTGGAGCTTTTCTCCCCAGGCCTCCGCTGTAAATGGACTCACATCCAGTTGGACTATCCTGGTTAACAAATGTAAAATAAAAATACATAAAATAAATAAAATCTCTTGGTTTGAATTCGCCTTTCCTTAACCTTTCCTGCATTCAGCATCAACGTGAGGTTCTTCCAGAAGTTTTCTATACCTACAACTATATTTATGTTTTTTTCCACATTTCTTGCCTTCTCATCTGGTCCTTCACCATATATTCTTGCTTTTGTTTTTGGCACATTCAGTTGCTGCCTGATTTTAATCTACTTCTGGTTTGATTTCCATTCCTGCTTGACGCCAATATGCTTCTGCTAAATTAAGCAGAGAAGTCATCTTAGATTTATTCTCCTCATGTGTCAAAATGTTTAACTACATTTGGGTCTTGTGAGGTCAGCAGATATGTGTGGAGTCCCACAGTTGCATATCTATAACTGTAATCATTTACTATCTATCAGTTACAAGAAAGTTTAGAACGGCTAAGTTGATCCACGAGAAAGCATACATAAAATTATTTTTAACTACAGAAACATTTGTCAGGTATGCTCAGCTTTCAAATAAATACATTACGAGGAAGCAGTATTGAAGGTTAAATGCTTACATGCTTTCCACTGAGGATTTTACACCACAGTCTGTTTAACTGCAGTTAGCTAGATTGTACAAGCTGGCAGTGCACTTTCAGTGAGTCCCCCCACTGTGTGACCATTGAGTTGGTATATATAATTTAGGAGAGCATAGAGGCTTGCCCCTGGCAAAAAAAAAAAGTTTTCTTTGTGTTTTTTTTAAATCTAAGTAAAGATTAACTATCCTTATAGTCTGTCTCAGATAAGACCGCAATTTCACTTATTTCACCTCAGTTTGGATTACAGTTAATTATTTGATGCCAGGTCCAACAAAATTACCTTAACAGACTGACCAAGGTAATTTCGAACAGTATCACTAATTTTTAATAGCACAAGTAAACAGAAGTATACTTCTAATGTAACCACAGAAACATTCAGTCTTAGTGTATAAGTTATTTGTTCAAAACAGTATGGTTTCCTGTTATTTTAGCAGGGAACAAGCATTTAATGCTTCTCCTTACAAAAGCATGCATATTTGATTTTCCGGTGAAGCTAAGCATTCTTTAACTTTAAGACTATAAGAGTAAGAAACTGCAAAATAATGGAAAGAATTATCCAGAGCACTTATATAATCTGACTCTATTTGGTAGATGACATAGTATGTAATTTACTTCTCTTGTTGCACGGTAAGCTTCCCACTACAATACAGTTCAGTCTTTTGGAACATTTCTTTATTTACTGAAATACAATAATACTGGGCAGGTGTACTATAAGAAAACAAAGCTAGCTCGAGTACTAATATATGTACATATATATTCATTTTGATTAAAAAAATCAGGATTTGAACACAGAGGCACTGGCTATACATATTAGAGCATCAAACATCTGAGGATATATTTTCAAACATTCAGGGATATACTTCACTAGGTATGCAATTATACTGTTTGCAAATGATGTATTTGTTATTTTGGCAAGGCCTTGAGAAGACACTAAGCACCTGTTGAAAATAATCTGCAGGTTCAGGAATAAACCAGAATATAATGTAAAAAAAATAAAATGCAGGTAAAGATTATTAATATGGCAATGGAGGTGAATGCCCCTAGGTACAAAGATTTCCGACAAATAGTAGAGGTGATTAAGTACTTGGCTATCT
Source organism: Protopterus annectens (assembly GCF_019279795.1). Classification (NCBI taxonomy): domain Eukaryota; kingdom Metazoa; phylum Chordata; order Ceratodontiformes; family Protopteridae; genus Protopterus; species Protopterus annectens. The sequence continues at coordinate 825,734,194 of NC_056748.1, forward strand.
GGTAGGGGAATACTGTAGAGGAAACATTTAAGATAACCTGTGGTTTGGTAAAAGATGAGGAAACAGTAGAGATATTGAGAAGATGGCAAATGGTCCACAAAGAAGTAGACCAGAGAGTGCAAATTTTACAAACATATATCCTCTCAAAAGTACTGTATCCTGGGCAAATTTATGCCTGATTGTCACAGGGGTAGGAGCTGAACAAATGGAAGTAAATGATGGCACAATTCATATAGGATGAGATATGAATTTGCATAATTGTTAAGGTCTTCACCTCCCATGCACAGGGTACAGGATTCGATCCTGACCACCAGCTAACGTCTGTGTGGAGTTTGCAAGTTCTCCCTGTGTCTCTGTTGGATTCTTCCTACCAAACAAAAACATGCTGGATGTTTCCACCTCAAAGTCACCCAAGACTGGAATTGTAGGCTGCAGCACAGAATCCAGATGGTACCTTTTGGGGGAAGAATTGTACAGATCAACCACTTTGGGTATCAACTGTGTTGCTCAGTATCTTCCAGATAGGAGAACATGGATCACAGACTGCATGCCATGTCAGGGCTAGCCACTTGATCATATAAAAATTGGCTCTAGATGATTGGGTTACATTGATAATGTCACCCAAAAAATGGGCATGGGCATTTGTCAGTGATAAGTGGGTAAAGGACCCAGCTTACTCTCACTTTCGCCAGCGACCCATGCTAATGGTGGGAGGGGTCTAAGTGCCCCTATTGGCCAGTGTGGGCCTGCCATAAAGCCCAGCAGCCCTTGGTCAATAAGGTACTGGACAGCCAGTGCCCATTTTCCCAGCTTGGGTTACCTAGAATAGTTCTGTTGAGTGAAAGCTATACGTAAAAACAGTCAACCTATCAGATATGAACTAAGGATTGCTACTCAGTTTGGAATTGGATGACATGATGATAAAGAGGAGTCTGGGCAACCTCAGTACCCAGCAGGCAAGATGGAAGGGCAGTGCACCAAAGCCAAATAGCTTTGAATCCAAACTCTACTACTCAGGGGAAGGACAGACTTGAAAAGTTGTGGGAACTGGGGTGAGGTAGAGGCTTCAGAAGACAGTGAGGGATATCAGAATTACTGACAGACTCATGGCAATCAGACTCTATTGTAGGGATAGGGTATTATTTATAATCTCAGCCTATGCCCCATAGCAAAGTTGTGACATTAAGGAAAAATGTGCATTCAAGCAGGAGTTGCAGGATCTACTAGATAAAGCAAAACAACATGAGCTGGTGTTGATAATGCAAGACTTTAATGCACATATTGGGACAGACAGAAAAGAAAACGAGGACTGTTTTTGTCCACATGGGTGGTACAACAGGAATAAATAAGGAGAGGCCATTCTAGACTTCTGTCTGGCAAATGGCTTGATGGTGGCCAACATGTGGTTCAGCAAGACAGACAGATACAAGATCACATAACAAGAGTGGAACACATGCAATTCCTCTAAATAAGGAAAGGGCATTGAGGTAAATCAGTGATTGCAAAGTCATTCCCAGTGAAAGAGTCAGCCCACAGCATAAACCACTGGATGCCACAATCAGCTGCAAACAATAGTCACAGAAGGCTTTAAAGTCAACAGAGACTAGGATGAAAACCTGGAAGCTGACTGAAGAGAAAGCACAAGAGTTCAGGGAAATACTCAATGCTCTAGCACATCAGAAAGAAAAGGAAACAGGTGGAGTCAAAGAACAGCAGTGTCTCAAAAATAGCTTGTGGGAGGACTATAGAACAGATATGTGGCTGAGCCATTTGGAAATAAGGCACATGAGGACAGCTAGTGGCGGAATGCAGAAGTCCAGGAAGTCATCAAAAGAAAGACAGAATGTAGGAAAAAGTGGAAAAATTGAAAACAGACCAGGTTAAGATGGCATACAGGTTGGATAACAAAGGCTAAAACAACAATTGCAATAGCAAGGAACAAGACATCAGTGGCACTCTACCAGCTTCTAGAAAGTGACACGTGATGGAACAAAAAAAAACTCTTCAGGTTGCAAGGCAAAACAGAAAGATAAAGAAGACTCATCAGACACCCTTCAAAAGGGATGCCAGCAACAGCTTGCTCACTAATCCACAGGACATCAAAGGCAGATGGAAATAGTACTTCCAGCAGCTTCTGAATGAAACATACCCCACAGAAGCTGTACTGTCTTAGACACAGCCTATAATGAAAGAAAAAGGGGGGCCCACCCTAGAAGAAGAAAGAACAGCACTAAGGAAAATGAAGTCAAGGAAAGCAACAGTCTCAGATGAGATCACAGTACATATGATCAAGATGCTGGAAGAGTTAAGATAGAAATAGTTCCAGAGGGTACTCTTAGTAGTAAAGAGAGAATGGTGTATCCCAGATGACTGGAGAATAAGCATTCTAGTGCCAGTGTACAATAACAAAGAGGCACTGATAACTGAGGGCAGTATGGAGGTATCAAATTCCTGTTACACTGCATAAAAGTTCTGGACAGGGTGAGTGATATGAGTATGCAGAGTAACATGAAGTAAGATTGGAGATAAGCAAATGAGATTCAGATCAGAATGTAGCACAGCAAACCCAATGCTTGCAACGATGTATAAGGATCCAATGACACAAGTACACACATTATTTAGACTCACAGAGGGGCTTCCAATGACAGTGAGTGTGTATCAGGGTTCAGATCTGAACCCACTGCTATTCATACTTATAATGGACTACATTAGCAAACAGGTCAGAGGGGACAGATCAACAAAGCTGCTGTATGCAGATGATGTGGTATTACAGGCAAATTCTGAACAAGAACTTCAGCAAATGATAGGGGAAATGGAATGCAAAACTGAAAGCACATAGGATGAAACTGAGTAGAGATAAGACAGTTGTAATGGCAGCAAATGGAGGAAATCAGAAGAAGGTGAAAAATGAGATAGAAAACAGTGGAACATGTTAACAGCTTCAAGTATCTGGGAGAGGTGGTTGAGAAAAAGGGAAGTCTGAATAAAGAGGTCAAAGCTAGAATCAGAAGGGCTGCAGCCAACTGACACAGATTGTCGGGGTACTGTGTGACAGAACAATGCCAACGTACCTGAAAAGCAAGGTGACAAAACAGTGATGTAACCAGTACTACTGTATGGTGCCACAACAAGTCAGTGATAGCAGAATAGCTGAGGAAGTTAGAGGTGATGGAGATAAAGGGCCTGAGATGGGTGGTAGGATGCACACTGTGGGACAGATGAAGAAATTAGGACATCGTTGAAGAAGCACAAGTAGTTCCAGTAGCAGAGAAGGTGAAAGAGAATAGATTATGATGGTTTGGACACATGTGCAGGAAACACAGAAGACAATCTGGTGAAGATGATTTGGAAAGAACAGAAAGAAGGCAAAGTAAATGAGGATGTCCAGCAAACAGACAGATGGATTGTGTGATAGAAGACCTCCTCCAGTGAGTTATGACTGTAGAAGAAGGTAGGAGAGGGGCACTGAATCAAGACAGATGGCAACAGTTGCCATGATATCCTGACTTCATGTAGAAAATAGGAAAAGGAGGTTGATGATAGTGATCATAAAGGATGGCAACACTCCTGGAGTGGCCTGGAAGGTAATAACAATGTCCAAGGGCAGGGGTGGTCTGGGGGTGATAGATGTAAAGACATATTTGCAGACAATCTAAAGGGCCTTATTGATTAGTGTAGGAGGGGTGTGATCCAGAATGTAAGAAAATGGTAAGGAGAGCCCAAAATCAATTTATTAAGAACTAAGCAGGGAAATTGGGGGACAAAACCTAGAGATGTGTTATACCAAGTTGCCAGGGAAATGCTTGAGAAAAATGGGACAAGGTATTAGACAAATGAAATATATCAAAAAAGAAATATTTGAAAAGATATGGTCCTGCAGACTATGGGATGGAGATGGGTTAGAGTGCAGAACAAAATACTTTACTGGGATCATTTAGTAGTGGGGAATACAATAAAGATGTGCTTAAGTAAAAGAGGAATATGGATTAGAGGAAAACGTGGAATGGAACTCTCTAGGAATAAGAAGAATATGTCAGAACCTAAAATGCTGAAAAGTTATTAAGGATAGAATCCCAGAACTAATAAACATGACTGTGGAAGCAAGAGAATGAAAAAGGACAATAAAAAATGTATCTAAAATGTATACGATATTTGTGGGCTACAAAATAAGATTTACTGATATGATTTAAAGACCCTGGGAAAGAGAAATAGATATTAGAATGGAGGAAGAAGAAAAGCAATGTGTACATCAGTTGTCAATATATGCAGCAAAAGCCAGAAAATGTTTTTTTGCATGGAACATGGACATGTTTATATAGACATTTTTATACACCCATCGGGTTTGGAAATGATGCACCCAACAGTGGATGACAGATGATGGAGGTGTGAAGAGGGATAAAGAGGTACATGGGTTCATGTTTACTGGGACTGTAAAAAGTTAGGTGATTTTAAGAGAGAATTACAAAGATTGATAAATGAATTGGTAAAATCACACGTGCAAATAGATAAATGTATATTTCTTGAAATGGGTAAAACTAATACATAGGAGGCATCAAAGGCTAGTTTGGAATGTTGTATTGTTAGCAAGGAAGATTGTTACCAAACAATGTAAGGAGAGAGAGACATCTGTATAGAGGAGGTATATAAACTAGTAAAAAGATTAGCAGAACAGGAAGAGAGAATCTGAGCAAGAAATAAGAGATGACTTTAATAAAAATGGGAAAGGTGGGTAGAACTAGTAAATGAGGAACACACAACTTGATCAATGGCAAGAAAGATTAATAGGTGGAAGAGTGGGTTGAGAAAAATAAAAAGGAAAACAGGATACAGAAGGTTTAAGAAGTAATGTAAATAATGATGTTTTCAGGAAAAAAATGGGAGGATATGTGGAAGGGGAGAATGTGCAAGTTTGATATAAAGAAGTTATGTTCTTACCATAATGTTCCATCTGTGTTGTGGATCTTCATTCATTCCTTACTGATGGGTGTTAGTTCCGTCCTCGGAACCGAGTCGGCCGTTATAACAAGCTTGTGCTAGCCAAAAAACTCTCGAGCTAAGCTTTACCCATAGTGCCCTTCTCAAGATTACCTCAGATCAAGTTTGCCCATAAGGAAGAAAGAAAAAAGAAAGTAGAGGCTTTGTCTGAGCAACTTCCCTGTCATAGGCTAGGACCATATCCGAATCTCCAGGAGTCTTTTGGAGGGGGATGGTGGGTGGGTTTTAATGAATGAATGAAGATCAAGAACACAGATGGAAGTTATGGTAAGAACATAACTTCATCTGATGTTGTTAATATTCCTTCATTCCTTACTGATGGGACAAAGTCCCTAGCTACTTTGTTTCCTGGGAGGCCCTATGGAAAAATATTCCTGAGTACCACTGAACCAAAGGAAGCTCTCCCCTTGGAGACCATATTCAATTTGTAATGCATGATAAAAGTAGGAGGAGTGGCCCATGTTGCTGCTGCACAAATGTCATCCATGGAACCCCCTGCATGGAAGGCAACAGATGTTGCAACTGATCTTGTGGAATGCGCTTTGACCTCAGATGGTAGTGAAGCCTTGTTCCATTGATAAGTAAAGCAAATGCAGTCTCGCAACTATTTAGATAAAGTAACTTTGGAAACAGATCTTCCCAATTTTGGTCTTGAGGATGATACAAATAATTTATCAGATTTTTGTAATGATTTAGATCTGTCAAGATAAAAATGCAATTGTCAATGCACGTTAAGCAAATGTAATGCATATTCTCCTTTGTTAGAAAAATTTAGAAAGAAGACGGGTAGATCAATCATTTGATTAATAGGCAAGTCAGAAATAACTCTGGATAAAAAGGAGGGATTAGTCTGGAGTGATATTCTGTCTTTATGGAACACTATGTAAGGACGTTTTATGCACAAGGCTTGCAATTAAGAAATTCATCTTGCTGAGTAATGGCCACCAAGAATAAAGTTTTCCAGGATAAGAGTTTCATATCACAATTAGCAGCAGATTCAAGGAGGAGGAGGAGTCAAGGCTTGTAGAACTAATGTCAAACTCCAGGGCTCGATCATCTGTTTGAAGGGGGGCCTGATGTGTATAACACCTTTCAAAAAGGTTTTACAGAGATGGTGTGAAATCAAGGAAGAGTGTTTGAAACCACTGTAGAAGTTGGAGATTGCTGCCAAGTGTACTCAAATAGATGAAGCTGCCACTCCTGAATGAAGGAGATTAGATAAATAATCTAGCACCATAGAAAGTGGTGCCGAAAAAGGGTTTACTCCCTTTTACCGAGACCAGATTATGAATCTTTTCCACTTGCTGAGCTAAAGCTTCCTGGTGGATGGTTTATGGGAAACCAGAAGTATGTGGCGGACAGGGGAGGATAGATTGCTTTGCCTGGCAGTTACCGGAAGTGAAGGAGCCAAGCTATCAGCTTGAGGCTCAATATATTTGGATGTATCAACCCCTGTGGGTGCGACAGCAATTCAGGATTTGGATCCAGAATCCATGGTTGATGTACTAGATGAGGCCAAAGAAAGGGAAAACAAATTTGTCAGGGCCAGTAGGGTGCAATGAGGATTACTCTGCTTTTCAACCGAAGAGCCTTCTTCAAGAATTGTGGGATCAAAGGAAGGGGAGGGTAAGCATAACGAAGTCCTGTGAGCCAATTGTGTACAAGAGTGTCCCCCAGGGAATCCCCTGCGGGGGAATTAGGGCAAAGTAGCTGCTGCATTTGTGATTTTCAGGGGATGTGAACAGATCACAGCAGTGCTGGCCACAGTGACTGAAGATCCTCATCACTATGACTGGTTTGAGAGACCACTCATGAGGCAGGGGAGTGCATCTGCTCAATTTGTCTGCAACTACTTTGGAATCCCCAGGAATGTGTGTTGCTATCAGAAAGCGGTTGGAAGCTATCACCCATTGCCAAATTCTCATGGCCTCTCAACACAATGGGTAGGACTTGGTTCCCCCTTGTTTGTTGATATACCAGATTACTGACATGTTGTCAGACTGGATGGCAATTGTTCCTGAAGGGAGAACAGGTTGAAATGTTTGCAACATTAGAAGCACTGCCCTCAGTTCTAGAACATTGATATGCAGGTTGGCCTCCATGGGTGACCAAGTGCCTTGGACTGTCTTATCCTGGAAATGCCCCCACCCAATCAGAGAGGTGTCCATGGTCACTATGGCTCTGACCTGGGAGGAGGAAAAAGGGCAACTCCATAGGTGCACTTCTGGCTTCATCCACCAATGCAGCGATTTGTTATCCTGATCTGAAAGGACATAGGAAGAGTCAAAGGGTCCTAATGGAGATATGAAAAGTCAGCAAGCAAAGAAGACTAGTAGTGCTGAAGTTGAAATCATCCTCAGGTTTTGGTGAATACCTTGACAAGATGGACCCTGTTTTTCACAAAATCTCACCAAGGCAATACTGATATTTAGACTGTATTTATATAGCATATATCATGGACAGAAGTAAGTCATAAACAAAAAAAGATAGCTGGGTGTATAAGTTCCAGGATAAAAAGTGCCCAATCCTGGTAGGCACACTGCCAGGACTGGAAAAAATGACAGTGTAAAATCCTCAAAATCTGGAAACATTCCAACAATGGGGCCAGGCCAGGCCCAAGGGGATGGCCCCCTTGTTGTAGTAAGAAGTAGCAGTCCACAAAAATCACAAAAGCTTATACGCCAAAGAAGAGCCATATAGACAATAGAGTGGACTATTGAGGATAAGAAAGAAATTATGTAATGTTACTAGTATGCAAAAAGCCCAGAATTACCAGACAGGGGATATACAAATAGATTAAGAGATAAATTAGAGGAAAGAAAAATAATTTCACAGGAAAAACTGTCAGAAGCTTCAAATAAAAATTTGCGTTCATTAAAACAACAGATTTTTGAAAAACAGTATGTAGATCGAGAAACATTGATCTGTTTGGAAAAAGAAGTATCTGAGGAAGTGCAAAAATGTTTATCAACAAAACCTAGACATGTTTGAAAAGTATAAAAAAGAAATATGAACATGGGAAAGAAAGAGAGATTTGATATGGTGCAATATTTATGCAAAGGCAAAAGCCAAGTTAATTAATATAGAGAAAGCAGCCACAAAGATATTCTAAGAGAAATACAGGCAAAGGCATTCAGATATGGAAATTTTCACAATAAAAAAATTACTATCACAAAGATGGAATGTGGAAAAGAAGATTAGTAAAGCAGAAGTTAAAGAAATAGAAGTTGAAGTTATGGAGTGTCTGCAGAGTGCAGGATTTAATGTAGAAAATCTAACACAGACTTTTTCTTTTTCTTCTTTCGGCTTTTTCCCAGTTAGGGGTCACCACAGTGGATCACCTGTCTGCTCATGATTGGCAGTGGAGTTTTACGGTGTCGAGTTGCCAGCCCGGCACCCAACCTTCCACAGAAGGCAAACACACACACACACACACACACACACACACACACACTCACACTGAGGGCCAATTTAAAGTGTCCAATCCACCTACAGCATGTCTTTGGGATGTGGGAGGAAACTGGAGCATCCAGAGGAAACCCACGCGACCACAAGGAGGACATGCAGACTCCGCAGAGAAGGCACCCCAGCCAAGGATTGAACAGGAGAACCTAACCGCTGCACCACCACAGCTGCCCCTAAAATCTAACACAGACTACATCACACCATGATGGAGTGAGTCCCCAAAGTAAGGAGAAGCAGGAAGATCAGGAGGCATCTGAAGAAGAAATATGGGCATGGGAAAGAAAAAGAGATTTAATATAGTGTAATATTTATGCAAAGGAGATAGCAAAACTAACCAATACAAAAAGAGCAGCACCAAAGATATTTGAAGAAAAATACAGGCAAAGGAATCCAGACATGGAAAACTACAATAAAAAAAAATAAGAAGACAAAGAGGAAAAGTAGAAAAGGAGATCATTAATGGAGAAGTTAAAGAAATAGAAACTGAGGTTATGGAGTACCTGCAAAGTGAAGGATTCAGTGTAGAAAATCTAATGCAGAAAGCACCACAACAGGATATAGTAATGGATATCCAAATTAAGGGGAAACCAGTGGAACAGGAAGCAATTGCTCAGGTGCCATATCAAGATATTTTGGAGCCTTCCACAGGAAACCATTATAAATGTTCACTCAAAGCTAGACCGCAAGGGAAAGAACAAGAAACTGCGGGAACTCTGATGCAGTCAATGTTGAGGAATGATAGGCAAGTGAGTTCCCATATGACAGAGCAACGAATGGCACAGGATGAAATTGAAGAGAAGGTGCCACAGGAAGATGCTATAGAACTTTCTATAGAATGCTCGCAGAAAGTGGAAAACAAAGGATGTGCCCTCAGTCCGGAAGAAAATGAACTAAGGAAAGAGTTGCTTGATTTAATAGACATAGATAGATATATTAAAATCAATAAAAAAAAGACTGCAGAAGGTCAATAAAACCCCAAAAGTCAGAAGTCTGATGAAACAAATGAACACAGTAATTAGGACTGTCCATAGATATCCATGCGATATAACACAAGTAAACAGGATATGTTACTGTGCAACTAAATTAATAACTGATAAAGTTCTACCACAAGAGCACAGGGTAGTGAGGCAAAGGAAGGGGAGAAATCAAATACCATCATGGAAGTATCGAACAGAGAAAAATATAAAGCAATTAAGAGAAGTGTCACTGTTAGAAGACTATAGAAGAGGGAATAGATCAACAAAAGTACTAAGAAAGATGGATGTGATAAAAGCAGTGTGCAATATTAAAACAGACCAGGATCTATCATGCACTATCGCAAATAATAAATTAAAAATTTCAGCACAGGTGGAAAAACTTAAAAGATACACAGATAAATATAAAGGAAAAGTACAAAATAGGCAATTTAGTGATGATCCAAAAGTTTCATAGAGAACTAGGAAACAAGATATAAGGAATTGAAAGTGACAAAAAAAGAAATAGATGCATTTTGGAGAAGTATCTATGAAGATCCTGTGAAACACAACAAAAACACTAAATGGATAAAAGAAGTAACAGAAAGAATAAGAAGTTTAAAGGTACAGGATATGAAGTGGGATGAAGTAACAGCCAGAGAGATTGAAACAAAGTTAAGAAAAGCCTCTAAATGGAAAACCCCAGGTCCAGATGTAGTACCTAACGTTTGGTTAAAAGTATTAACATCTTTGCATGAAGATCTAGCCATGAATAAGAACGATTTGTATGCACACCCTGAACAGACACCAGTCTGGCTAACAACTGAACCTGCAAGCTACCCCAAAAATTATAGACCAATAACTTGCCTTCTGACGACATATAAACTATACACAGAAATTGACCCCAACAGAGTTTATAGTCATTTAGAAGAAAACTCAATTATGGCAGAAGAACAAAGGGCAATAAAAGAAAGTCATATGGAACAAAGGATCATGTGTTGTTAAATAAAGTTATAGTGGAGAACTGTAAAAAAGGGGAATAATCTAAGTATGGCATGGACTGACTACAAAAAAAGCATTTGATAGTATCCCATATTCATGGATAAAACAGTGCTTAAAAATGTATAAGATACAACCTACACTGACTGGCTACATTACACTGGCCTTGAAACAATGGCAGACCACTTTGCAATTAAGCCATGATAAAGGACAGATTATTATCCCAGAGATAAATATTCAAAGGGGGATATTGCAGGGTAACTCTGTCACCATTGATATTCTCCTTTGCCATTAACCCATTAAGCTAAGCTGTTTACTTAACAGCTTAGGCCATGGCTACAATTTGGCTCCTAGAAAACAACAAAGTCTAAAAACTTCTCATCTTCTCTTTGTCGATTTAAAACTATATAGCTCATCAGATGAGGAACTGAAAGCACAGCTGCCGGTTGTCAAAACTTTTTCAGATGATATAAGAATGTCATTTGGTCTTGATAAATGTGCAAAAGCAACCTTTAAAACAGGAAAACTGCAGCACCAGGAAAATATCAGTTTGGGACAAGAAAGTGATATACAAGAAATTGAGCAAGAGGGAGTGTATAAATACTTGGGAATTAATGAAGGATCAGCAATAAATAATGAACAAATGTGAATAAAACTCAGTAAGGAATACTTTAGAAGACTTAAATTAATCCTGAGAACAGCACTGACATCTAGGAACAAGTTCCAAGCTATAAATCAGTTTGCTCTTCCTGTCCTAATGTACAGTTTTGGAATGACAGACTGGCCACAAAAAGTGTTGGATAGATTAGATATTAAAACAAGAAGAATGCTTCATGCTCACCAAATGATTTATAAAAATCAGTGTATACCAAGATTATATATACGCGTTCCGAAGCAAGGGATGGGCCTCCTTGAAACTGATTACATGTACAGCTCTGCAATCGTGGGACTCCACACATATCTACTAACCTCACAAGATCCAAATGTAGTGAAAGTTTTGAAACATGAGGAGAATAAATCTAAGATGACTTCTCTGCTTAATTTAGCAGAAGCATATCGACATCAAGCAGGAATGGAAATCAAACCAGAAGCAGATAAAAAAACAGGCAGCACCTGAATGCGCCAAAAAACAAAAGAAAGAATATAAGGTGAAGGACCAGATGAGAAGGCAAGAAATGTGGAAAAACATAAATATTGTTGCAAGTATAAAAAAACTTCTGGAAGAGCCTCATGTTGATCAGGAACAAACACAGGAATGGTTAAGGAGAGGCAAATTCAAACCAAGAAATGAAAGGTTAATATTGGCAGCCCAAGACAGTGGGCTATGTACACACTGGTTTACAAAGTCCATTGAACATGTGGGAGAAACACACAAATGTAGGTTTTGTAAAACTGAATTGGAGACAGTCACACACCTTGTTGCTGGTTGCGACACACTAATGTCAGAAGGACTGCATATTGAAAGGCATAATAATGTGGCAAGACTATTGCACTGGGGATTGTGCAAACATTATGGTATCGAAGTGGCTGAAAAACAGTGGAAACATAAGCCACAAAGCATCATAGAAAACAACAATGTTTATATCACATGGGATCACAAATTACCAACAGTTCAAAAGATAGATGCTACAAAACCAGTTATAGTGATCCAAGAAAAGAAGACAAAAGTAGCATTGATCATCGGAATTGCCACACCCAGTGACTATAGTGTCTTGCGTACAGAGAGACACAAAGTCATAAAATATCAGGATCTGCAGGCAGAAATGAGAGCAATGTGGAAGAAAGATACCCAGACAGTTCCAATAGTAGTAGGAGCAACGGGTCTTATAAAAAATAATCTACAATCATATTTAGATATGTTACCAATCTATGGAACCCCGTACAAATTGCAGAAGGATTCATTACTGGGCACTTTGCGGGTGCTGTAAAGAGCACTTTTGACTGACATCAAAGATTGAAACAATACTAATTTGGTGAACTTTAATCGTACTTTGACTTAGGAATGGGGTCCATTCCCATCATGGTATTAGAAACCCAAAAGATTTGGAGAAATTAGAAAAGACCACTGTGTTAGCAAAAGTCACCGTAGAAGTCTCATGTGCAGTCTTGCCAATGGAACTATTGTTATCAATGCTGCCATTGACCCTAGTAGTTGGAGGACTGCTCGTTCTGAAGCTTTGTCCTGACAGATTATCACCCGGAGCTGAGACCTGAGTCTTTGTAGCCTGTGAAGTAGGAAGGAGACTAGGGAGAGTATCGAAATTTGCCCCTATGAACTCCATCCAGTCTTTGAGAAGGAATTAACTTGCATTTATTTGTTTACTGTTATCCCTAAGTGTTCCATAGGTTGTAGGGTGTAATGTATAGTTGAAACCAGTAGATGCTTGGTTGGAGCAGTAAGGAGCCAATTGTCTAAATATGGAAACACCAAGAATTCTTGCAGTCTCAAGTGAGCTGTTACCACTGCCATGCATTTGGTGAACACTCTGGGGGCTGTACAAAGACCAAAGGGCAGTGCCCAGAATTGGTAGTGATTGGCTCCCAGACAGAAGTGGAGGAATTTTCTGGAGCACGTGTCCATTTTTATGTGGTAATACGCATCTTGAAGATCTACTGAGTACATCCAATCATTGTTCCCCAGAATGGGTAGTATAGACTAAATCGTGACCATCCAGAATTTTGTTTGCTTGACAAATTTGTTTAGGATGCTGAGGTCCAGAACTGGCCTCCAATCCCCTGTCTTTTTTTGACACTAAAAAGAACCTTGAGTAGAATCCGGATCCTATGTGGTCTGGTGGGACTGTTTTGCTGACTCTTTTTAGAAGCAGCTTTTGAATTTCTTGAGCTGCTGCTTCCCTGTGACTGGGTGGAACATCAGTAATATACCTTAGTGGCCTTGGGTAAAGACTGAAAGGGATGTGATAACCTCTGGCAATTATCATCTGCACCAAAAAATCTGTAGCTATCATTTGCCAGGCAAGGTGGTGCAGAGAAAAACGTCCCCCAACTGTTTCCAGAGGTAAGCAATCAGGCCACTCTTCAGGAGCATTGATAGGGAGAAGGAATCTCTGGACTCCTGATTATGCAGACCCCCTCTGCCTCTGAAGGGGCGTCTTCCAGTTGAGTTCCCCTCTCTACCCCGGGAGGAAAACTCACCACATGTGTCACAGAATAGACCCTGGGATTTTCTGAATCACATCTTTCCACTCCCCTGATTCATACAGTATGGTCATTGGGGGGTGGGAAAATGTACGCCCATGGCAGACAAGGTCTTACTGTCCTTTTCACACCTGGCTAAAGTGTCTTTCACCTTTGGGCCAAAAAGAGAGGAGGCCTCTACAGGGGCATTGAGAAAGGAAGACTTAAAGGGATCTGCAAAATCACATAGGTGCATCCAAGCATGATGTCTCATGACAACGTCTGCACCTGTTACTCTAGCCACCCCTTCAGCAGAGTGAGAAATCAACTGCATGGACAAGTTAGAGATAGATTCTAGAGTGGCAAGCTGTGAGGCAACTTTGTCACATACCTCATCAGAAACTGCTCCTGGCAGGGGTTCTGAGAGTTCCCAAGTTAGGTCTCTCTGAAGCTGGGGAAAGTGTGCCAGATCATTCAAGGACTGAATGGCAAAGGTTGCTGAAGAATACACCCACTTCCGTAGTCTGTCTATCACCCGAGACTCCCTGTTAGGGGGGTGGACAGTAGTGCTCTCCTTGGCAAGCTCTTTCTTAGTAGCCGCAGCTACAACCATGGCATCTACTGGTAGGCCTTTGGACCAGTGTGGGTTGCCCTCTGGAGGAGAAAGAATTTTGTCTGGTCTCTGGGGGATAGGCTCAACATCATCAGGACTTTTCCAGGTGCACTGCAAGATGGGCTGAACCAGGTCATCTGCAGGCAGGGTCACCCAGGAAGTAGAGGGTCAAGCACGGAAACCCTGCAAGAATACAGACTCCTCAGAGGAAGGGGTGGTGGACTTCCAGTCTCCCCACTGCTTCAGGATTTCCAATATGTCTCCAAAGGAGACATCCTCAGAAGAGACCTTGGGGAACCTTCCCCCTCATCATAGTCTGTATCTTCAGTAAAGGATTCCTCAGGAGAGTCCAAATGCTTCCTCTTGCATGATCTCTTGTGAGGTACCAACTCGATGGGGACATTTGAGGAGGACTCTGCAGAGTGGGTACCTTGTGGAAGGATGTCTTGAGGTTCCTGTGCCCGGTGTCCATGAGTAGTGGGTTGTGTCAGCTGTGGCTCAGAGGAAAGAAATATATGGGTCTCCAGCACTAAAGGGACCAGCTGAGAGCCTGCAGAGGCAAGTGCTCTCTCCATCACCTGGAAGGCAGGTCCACCTAAAGAGGAATGGGAGCCTGGAGCTGAGAAAGACAACCTCGGGACCGGGGTCACACCCTGCTCCGACGAACCCACTTCTAGGGAAGGAGCCATGAGAGAACTTGGTTCCATCAAGGTAACTGGAACCATAGTAGATGGCTCCATGGAAAAACAGAGGCGCCATACTAGGGGACTTGGTGCAGACAGATCAGTATCAATCTTGAGGATGGCCTGGCTTCGAGTGAGTTGATGGCCAAAGGGCAGACTCCGGTGCCATGGTAGGGTCTACCAATGGAACTGAAAAAGCTGGAACCAGGGTTGGTGTTAGTGTTGAAGGCTCTGATACCTCCAGGGAGGTCAAAGAAGGAAAATATGGTGGAGTCTGTGGAGAAGAATCCTCAGCTCCAGGTGGGAGAGAGGATTTGGAAGGATTTGGAATTCCTCTGGCTGCCAGGAGCTGATCCACTAGCCTCACTACGTCCAGTTCCAAAAGGCTCTTGGAGGAGTGGGTGGACATCCCCAATGGTGAGTCAGGGCACTCTAGAAATGGGCTGCATTGTTGTCCAAAAAAATGGATCCATAGAAGGGGAATATTGGGTCCGAGGGGGTATTTCACCTTTCAGCACCAAGGTCGAAGGACCAACATGATGTATAGGTGGGGGGGGAGTGACTGGAATTGGAACAACAATTTTTGGTGCCGAAAGGGAGATTAGTGCTGTAGTCACAATTGGTGTCATAGTCGGTGCTTGGGGTTTAGGTGCCGAGGATGGCACCGTAGCAAGCTGTTGAGGTCCTGGAACCAAAGAGGGTAACATGGAAGGGGTTTGAGGCCACATTGTCGAGGTCGTTGGTGCCAGTTTAGAAATGTTTGCTTTTGGCTCCATCAATTTAGATTCATTGACGTGACCGGAAGAGGGTAAGGATTTACTCCTCTTTTTATGTTCTCTCTTTGGAGGGGTTGAGCCCTCTGACTCAGAAATAGCCTCCACAAAGAGAGATTTTAGGAGACCTTTAAGCATAAGCTTGTTTTTCTGTTCCGCCAAAGTGGGGGAGATAAATCCTTTACCTATCTCACAAGGGAGTAGACACAGGACACATGGTTGTCTACATTAGGCATTTTCCTATTGCACTGGTCACAACACTTGAAACCAGTTGTTTTGTTTTTCTCAGACATACTTGTAACCAAAAATGCAAGAAAGAAGAAGGAGGGATTTTCTTTTTTGTTGTTTTGTTTTGCTTTGTTTTTTGGTATAGGGGAGATAGGGGAATGGGGAATACCAACAATGGTACTGGGAATTACCTCAGAGGTAAGGGAAGGCCTGTACC
Source organism: Protopterus annectens (assembly GCF_019279795.1). NCBI lineage: Eukaryota > Metazoa > Chordata > Ceratodontiformes > Protopteridae > Protopterus > Protopterus annectens. The sequence goes on from NC_056748.1 coordinate 825,750,258, forward strand.
AGCAATGGTATGAAGAGTACCAAACTTGGTAAAAGAAGGAAAGAAAGAGAGGGACACACACACAGATAAGAAAAAAATGTGTGATAAACAAAGGATTAACTAAATATATGAAAGAAAGCCAAGAAAAGGTTGAAAAATTTTTAAATGACTTAGCTGAGAGCTGACCTGACACGTCTTGATTCAGTATGCAGCAAACGAGATCTGACGTAATATTGAAAGGGGCACTATGGGTAAACCTTAGCTCAAGAGTTTTTTGACTGGTGCAAGCTTGTTATAACAGCCGACTCGGTTCCGAGAATGGAACCGACACCAATCAGTAAGGAATGAATGAAGATTAACAATATCACATTTATACTTTATTTCATATCTAGTGCTGGGCCTTGGGCCTTTAATTTCCCTCCTTGACTCTTTAATTTTAGCCAAAGGATGAACCAGAAATGTATTACAGCAGAATATATTAAGTGGATTAGAAGGTTATTATTTGTTATAAGGACAGCAGTGGGTTAACAGTCTTTTGTATTACATAAAATTGGTTAGGTAGTTTTAAGAATTTTATGCATAATTTTAATTTTCAATATACTACTTATGTTTTCATAAACAGAATATGTAATCATAAATACTATGTGTATAGGCATATTTAGTTAGTCACAAATTCTCTGTATGTAGAAATATTTAGGATGAATGGTTTGTCTAGCATTTGGGTTGTAAATAATGCTTGCTAAATGATTTGTCTTATTGTGTAAACAGTTATATTTTTTTATTTTCTGTGTTGTTCTAGCACATATATCTAATTGAAACTTTGAATATGTTATAAGCTGTTCAAACTTTTATAAAACATTTTGTCAATAAAAATTTGAATAAGGCTTACATATATATCTCAGGTCACCCCCCTCCCCATGCCCTGTTCACCCATTTCTAGAAAATGGTCATAGTTGCTGGAGATGTCCATCAGACTCTTTAAGAACTTGGGAGTATATTTTTTTATTCAATGTGACTGGGTATTCCCTTTCTGGAAGGAAAGAGAGTTTTCATCCTCAGTGTAACCTGTGGTGCATATCTCCAAATCAAAACATTGCTGCTCCACATTGGGCTTCTTCCAGACAATTGCATCTCTAAAATATGAATCATTATTACAAACTGCCTTAAAGATGTCTCACAAACTGATCAACAGTAAGTGGAAACCCAGACATATCCATTGAAACAAGCACTGCCAGGACACTACAAACCTAATATACACAGTTGTACTTAGTACAACAATTTACTTACATATGTATGTATGCATGTATGTTTACTGCAGTAGTGCATTGATCAAAAGGTACCATTCACAGACACACCCTGGATGAATAAACTTCACAGGAAAAGCATAAAATAGGTAAAAAATTATGTAAAAACAAAATATGGGCATAATAAGTAAAAATAACAACAGTACGAGTTATAAATGTATAGACTTAGTATGAAATGAAACAGAGAGGAGAATCATAAGATGGGAGAGAAATTAGGTGATGTCCCATTAGGAAAACATGTGTACTTGGCTTGTTGCTGTAGGTGCAATTAGGTCCTTTTTTTAAAAATGAAAGGTTGGTGGATTCTCTGAGGTGGAGGTGAAGTTGCCAATACAAGGTGCAGCTATGAAAAAGCAACAAAGGGCCACCCTCAATTCAGGGTCAACTTCTATTGGTCATCAGTCATAAATATAGTAGACTTATAGGATCATAGGAAGTTACTAGGCAGTTACTAGGCTAGTAACCCTGAGGCCCTTATAAGCCTAGCCAAGAGTTTAGCCCACGTTTACCCCATGTTTAGACAAGTCAGCACCCACAGCCCCTGTCCAACAGGGACACAGGTGGCATTCCAGGGGTGTATTTTCTGTCCCACATCCAGTTATCCAGGTTGCACTTAAAAAATGAATAATGAGGTACTCTGCTTGACATGGACAGGGAGTCTATTCCACAGATGGGGAAGTCTCTGGGACACAAACCTGTTCTGCCAACAAGTCCTATTGATGTCACAGACCAGGTTGTGGTCGCACGTGCAAGTTACTCAAGTGGAGCTTGACTTGGGGATATACAGCAGTCCCATCAAGGCAGGGTCTGAGATTACTTTGTATGCCAGACAGAGGTCACCTCTGTGGAGTCTGTATGAAACTGAGTAGAGGGACATGGCTTTTAGCCTATCTGTCTAGGGTAGATGTTTGAGGCCCTGGATACTCCTGGTGAGGAACCTCTGTGGTCTCTCCAACTGCTGCATGTGCTTTGCGAGGTACATGCAGAAGGGGGCATTGTACTCAATATTTGGCCTTATAAGGGAAGAATACAGGGATGTTATGACCTCCTTGTCCCTGGATGAGCTACCCTTACTTATGAGGTGGGCCATGTAGAAAGCTTTCTGTACAACGGAAGCAACATGGTGGTCAAAAGTCAGGTTGTTATCAACCTGGGTGCCCAAATCCCTCATGACTGATTGCATGCTTAGGAAGTTGTTATTAATGTGATAATATGTGGGGATGTCACTCCCCCCAAAGGGGATGATGATGCATTTTTTTGGCATTAACTTGAGGCCATGTTTCTGGCAACAGTCATTTGTTTGGGTGAGACCCTCTTGCAGGACATTCACATCACTTGGGGAATTGATGACTGCGCCCAGCTTGCAGTCATCTGCAAACTTGGTCAGCCATAGCCCACTGGTTCTGGCCTGCACCTCAGAAAAATATATCCTGAATAACAGAGGCCCCAAGACCGATCTCTGGGATACACTGCTCATTACAGGTCTACTGCTTGAGGTGGCTTCCTCTATTTTGATTAGGTGGGTTCTATCAGTGAAAATTGCACACCCATATGGCCATATGTGTACTGCTGCATGGGAATAGATTTGTACACTCACACACACACATAGAGTTGCCTTTATGGAGATTAGAACCCCCTATATATTAGTATACACTAGAGCACTATGTACTTATTGCATGCCCCATGGAGCTTCTCTTCAGTGGAGTTCAGGCTCGACTCAAAGACATGAGATGTTCTCCAAATTATTATGTTATATTGTGTTTGTTTCCTGAGGTGTGCTTCCCAGATCCACCCCCACTTACATTTCATAAGACTTCCAAGATGGCTGCACACTGATGAACCACTTAATTTCAGCTCTACCAGTGTGAAAACAGAAAATGAGAAATAAAAGCCAGTGATACTATCAGCTTGGATAAAATTCAGTTAGTGGATAGTAAGTACACTGCCTGGATGCCAGGAAAGAAGAAATTTAGAGAACATAAAAGAAAATCAACTAGAAAATGTGAAGAGAGAAGACTGGCTGGGAAGAATCCTGCAGCTGCTCAGCAAAAAGCAGTTCAAGCTTCATGACTGGTATAAGAGATTGCTTCTAGTAATTTAGAGAAAAAAATAATCAAATGTACTCAGAGGTGATTAAAATAAATGAAACACTGAAGGAATGGCTGAACTCAAACAACAAAAAGCTGGAAAAAATATAAGTTTAACTAGCTATTAAGATGAACTGATAAAACTAATTACATGTCATACATAGCACAACTCAAACCTTTCGACTGTCTTATGTTAATGTTGTTTATACAGGGATCCACATAACACAGTGATTTTTCAAACGCTGAATCTACAAAAATTGCTGCCACTTTATTAACCACACAATATGCTTATGGCAGTTACATATGGATAGTAATAGCTGTCCAACTGATCTATGCATTATTGTTCACAGCTTAAGCTCACTTGATTTTGTTATGCATTGAACGTGACTCATTTGGCTGTATGCATGTCTTTATCCAATGTAAAATTAACCTTTTGCTTGCAATGAAGTCAGGATTTGAAGAGTAAGAAATGTTTAGAGCTTATGTATTTCAGGACTTCAAGTTCAATATTTAATGTCACCACGGTTGTGACTGGAATCATGATTACATAGCAAATTCACAGTAATATGATTCAATGCTAATTAAATTAATATATATAATCCCCCACTATCCTATGTTCAACTTTCATTCTGTACAAAATTAAAATCCTGTGAATATATTACTAAAAGAGCAAAAATATTTTAAAGGAGAGTATAGAACTTTTTCTAAAAATTATGATTGTTCCTAATAATTTACGTGTTACCCTTTTAGTTAAAAACAAAAAAAGAAAACAAATATGGTGTGAAGAAAACTACTACCATACGACATTGTTAACTACATGTGGCTTCCACATATCTGTTCATGTTAATATCTTTCAATCTCATGTAATATAAACTTTGATCAAGTTCTACAGATATGTTCTTCTATGCCCTCTACACTGTTTACCTCCATGATGACACATTCCTATAGGTAGCATCTGATCTGATCTGTGGATTCTAGATTTAGACAAAGAATTCAGAGTCCAGTCCCAAAGAATGCTCAGTCACAGAGGAAATATCCTTCCTCCAGCTACAGCTGCTCCTAACATCTGTACTGTTACTTCTCAGTTCAGCTGCCCAGTGCATTAACTTAATGGTCAATTTCTTGATTAGAGACCAAAGTAATTTCTGTCCTCATTCCTATGCATAGCTTACACATTTCTTTGCCCCAGGTGCATTATCCTGTCAATGTTAACAATGAATTACATTTGAATTTGCTTTTACAAACTGAAAATTGTTAACTATTACTGAACAGATTCCTGTGGCAATTATACCAGAGAAGAAGTCACATCTCGCAGACTTCTAGAGGTTATAACTGGCTATTTCACTTCAGGGCCAGCCACTCAGTGGTATAAACCTTGGCTCTAGATTACTGCCACTGCTAAAGTGACACCCTGACCTCATGTGCAAAAATGGAGTGATAAAAGGGGTTGTGGAGGGACGGGATTTACCAGCATACAAAATTTGATCTTCAAACTAAAGCTGTCACTCTAAAAAACAACCAAAAAAAATGGGTTGCTATGCTGTTCCTACAAAAACTTGTAGAAACTTGTGCATTCTGACTACCTGGTATTCCACCTTCCCATGCTTATAAACTAATCTGTGTTCACAATAGCCATCATCCCTGGCTAACAGTTACTGTTTCTTTGACAACAGGCTGGGTGGAATTCCTGCAACACTTAAATATGCTTCACTTCTGGCTTAAATACTTATTGCTATACTACATAAATAAGTTCCCTGCAACTCAATGCCTAAATGAGTGGCACATTCCAACCAAAACCTATGGTCAAAAAGATATTTTCTTGCAAAAGCTACATGTTTGAAAAAATGCTAAGGATACTATAGTAGTTTCCAAATTATGAAGTAGTTTGCAACCTAACATTTGCCAGCTCCTCCTTAACTGCTCTTTAAGGAATGCTGTTTTGAATAATATGCATCCATGGAGAACTTGTACCTATGACATTGGAATAACCTGATTTTTGGGTTCACCTCATAATTTTGTTTCTTTATCTTACACATCTTACTTAATCGTTGTGTTTTAATATTATAATGTTGTCTCTGTTACAACAGACTATTTCCAATACATTCATAATGGCTGGCAGAATTCTTCCATTTGACAGATTTTATGACAATTGTACACCTTACCACTACCATATTTTATAGTTAAAAATTGAAGTCTTAATTTGCCTGCATTAATATTTTTGTATACAAAACTTGTTTTAAAAACCTGTAAGTATATTTTGTCTACTAACTGCATTCAGTTGTAGATCGTATTTCCCTGGGCCTAGGCTGAAATAGATAATCCCCAGATGGAAGTTCATGGGTAGTAAATGTAAACAAACAGGCAAGTAAACAAATACATGCTTTATTAATTATGATTTATGTTCTCAGGCTGGTAGATACATGCCTCATTTTCACTGTAACTTTTTACACCATCCAGTTTATCTAATTCATTAACAATTTTTTTGAAAAATAAGTTTTCTGACCTTTTGTATCTGGTCATCTGACACACATTTCATAGCAGTCAGTTGTCTATTTTAAGTCAAATCTGTATTAGTATTTTAAATATATGTGTGTAACCTACATTGCAGAGTGGCTGAAATATGTCTAACTATGGGATAGCCCGTTGATTTACTTATTAATCAGTTAACTGAACTGTTCCATGAACCATTTCCAACTACAGCTTTGGTTAATGGTATACAATACAAAGAAGGAAAACAAACAACATTTGTGATAATGCAGAATATGATTGCATATCATAAAACTAAGCTTACAATTAAAACTCTGCAGACCTGGGTGAACTGTTACTGAGGACTTCCCTAAAGTAAATTTCACACTATATGCTGATGATATTCTTCTCCTACAAGCCAATAAAACATTACAAGCCTCCAATGGTAATTCCAACCATCCTTCCTTGAGCTATGCTTGTGGGCAAAATCCAATAATCAGTAATAAAAGAACTAATAATTAATGCTTTCTGCCTCCCCACATAAACTCCCACAACAACTACCTGTCTTATCCATCACAGGTAGTTAGCACAATATCATTCTCCATGTTTCAGAATATAAATACCTTGGCTTCGTCCTAGACACCACCCTATCCTTCACAACCCACAATGACAACATCATTAATAAAGTTTTCTACCAGCTAAAACTCTGCAATAACATTTCTCATCTTCTCTACTGTTCTGGTCAGGTTACTAAATTCTGTGGTTAATACAGTATTAGAGATGACACAAGAGACCAAGGCTCAAACTTTAGCAATTTTATTTTTAGCTTTTAACAATTAAGGTTTGTAACAAAAAAAGCAATTGACTAGTCAATATGCAAAAAAACCTATCACATTAATATGCAAAACCTAACCTATGACCTATCACATTAACAATTATAAAAACTGTTAAATCATGTACTTACAAGCATATGCAAAAAGAGAATCATCTGTGCCACTGATAGGGGGACTCCAAACCTATTCAGTACAGCTATCTGTTCAGTCAAGACAGGGCCGACACTGGCAGGCAATGCTGTATGCTCAGTTCAGGCTCTTGCTTCAATCAGATCCGGATACAAGCATATGCAAAAAGAGAATCATCTTTGCCACTGATAGGGGACTCCAAACCTATTCAGTACAGCTATCTGTTCAGTCAAGACAGGGCCGACACTGGCAGGCAATGCTGTATGCTCAGTTCAGGCTCTTGCTTCAATCAGATCCGGATGATGATGAGTTCCAATCTATTACCAACCTCTGAGCCTTTTATAGGTTTGAGCATGGCATAGGGTCAATAGGTTCAATTGATTACACCTAGGCCATTAGGTAATCATTCAGCTGATGATATTTAGATCACCAGTTTATTCATGAGCTAATGAACTGTTTTTAAAACATTACAAATCATTTCCTGAGTTGTCAACAAGCCCCGTAATGTCTAGTTTTATACATTACTTCCTCCTTTTAGAAAGCCGTTTGCCCACACACCTGTGGTATAGTTCCTCTTTGAAATCCCCCTCTGTCTGGTAAACAACTTTTAAACTGGCAAACAACTCCAAAGGTTAACTAAAGTTCAGTTATGCCAGCATCAGTGTGCAAGGCTTGCCTTTGAAGCATAATTCTTTTAGATTTATAATATTAAGCAGCATATCATGTATTTATTCAATTAACAGCATATCAATCTAACATCAAGCACACCTACAAACACACAGCAGTTCAATGGCTTAGGGCATCAAAAATCAGGTAAACTGTGTGGATCCGTCACAGGCCACCCCTTGCACTAAGCAATGATCGCTGTGTGCTTCTAATAATGTGCAAAATTGACAGCATCTTATTGTATTTTTTCATAACCTTACAATAAATGCAGTAGGAAATTAAGCAGAACAACACTGAAACTATTGTGGTCAGCAATAAAGGGTGTAAAAGCAAGTTAAACCAGGCAGAAGCCTTTGGTGACCACATAAAAATATCATACCAATGTGAAACAGACATGTCTTGAATTTCGTTTGCAATTTGAAGAATGGTACCTTTGTCTTTAATCATTTTAATTACAGTTTGATGCGCATCATGTAAAGTCTTATTCAGCAGGAGCAGTACAGCTTGCCCTTCCTGCTTAATTTGTTTAAAGTCCGGGTGGACTAGAGATGGCCATCTAAAAGTGTGCAATGGTTCTATGCTAGCATTTAATGTGATGTCCATCCATCTAGTCAATCTGATCAATTCCCCAGTACAAAAATCAATGATTGCATGTACATTACTTTTACAATGTGCTCCACTGTCTGTGATTGTTCCGTCACTCCAAGCCAGCTTACAGGAGGATACTACACAAGCTGTGGTATCATTAAGTTGATAAATGTCTGTCCCATTCACTATATATCTATGCCAAGCACATTCTCCAGTCCCATTATGTAAACATGGATGAGGCTTTCTTTTAATTAGCATGCACACCCACCCTGGGGCCAGGTCTCACATCCTGCTAAATCAATGGGCATATCATTATAATCAATGAGATTAGATTCTATCTGAGGCACCCACCAATTACTTCCGAATTGCAAAGGCAATGCTACAAATGGACAAACTTGTTTTGTTCCCTTTTACTAACAAGATAATCAAAGATCAATATGCAAGAGTCATTTTCACATGTGAAATCTAGTGGTTTTAATATGCTGAACAATTCTAGCACTACTTACAGTTTTACATCCTCTTGTATATCTTACTATATGTCCTAAACCATCAAATACAGTTGAACTGTTGTCCATAGCATATATCTCCAAATTTGGAGATCTGGTTTCTGCAGTGCTGTTTTCCCTTTGAAATTCGGCTATGCAGGAAGAATCTAATGGAGACTCAGCCAGAGAAAATCCTGATTCATTCAGTCTCTGATATAAGCCCCAGCAGGATTGGCAGTGCATTTCTCTGGATGTCTGTCACAGTTTAATCTACAAACAGTTCTGATGTATTCTGTGCTGGTCAAATTCCATGTCAAGGTGGGTTTGGTAGTCACTGCAAACAACGCTCTTCCCAGCTTCCAGTAGAAGTCATCAGAGTATTGTCTCGTAACCACCCCTGGATTGGGTAGTCTACTTTCACTGTCACCGTCTGTTGTTTGGTCAGCCCCTCTACATGAATCAAGGCAGTATATACAGCCAGTACATGCTGTTCGAGAGGGCTGTATCTAGTCTGTGCTCGGTCAGGATTTAGACCAAAATCCCAGTGGTCTTTTCTTTCCCACATCATTCTTTGCCACAATCCCCAGGACATGGCATTATTAGCAACAGTCACTTCCAAAATAAAGGTTGCTGTGGGTCTATTGGACCCAGTCCCACACTTTGTTGCAAGGCTTTTTCCGCTTCCTCGAAGGCCATCTGCTGTTTAGGACCCCACTGAAAGTCACATTTCTTTTTAGTCACATAGTGAATAGGTCGTAAAACTTGCCCAAGGTGTGGTACAAATGCTCTCCAAAAGCCCATTGCTCCCAAAAAGGCTTGTGCCTGCTGTTTTGTTTTTGGGACTGCAATCTTTTGGATACTTTCTAAGGCCGATGCAGGTATTTCTCTTTTGCTCCATTCCATATCATACCCAGGAATTTCACTGATGTTCCCTGCTGTGTTTTATCCTCATTTATTGCCCACCCTCGGCTCTGAAGGTGTTCAATCACTGTTTTCAATGCAATGTCCACATCCGGCTTTTTTCCTGTAATCAGGATGTCATCAATGTAATGGAATACAGTCACTTTATTTAACTGCAACTTAGCCAGATCTCTGGCCACCAGCCCATGGCAAAGGGTTGGGCTGTGTAGATATCCTTGTGGAAGTACCTGGAAGGTATATTGCCTCCCCTCCCAGGTAAATGCAAATTGAGCCCTACTCTCTTCTGCTATAGGTATGGAGAAGAAAGCATTTGCTAAGTCCAAAACTGCATGGTATGGCCCAGCAGAAGAAGAAAGTCTCTCTACAATGGTAACAATGTCCGGCACTGCTGCAGTTAAAGGTGGAGCCACCTTATTCAAGCCCCGATAATCTACCGTCATACGCCAGGAACCATCAGGTTTTTTGACAGGCCACACCGGGCTATTGAATGGGCTCACAGTTGGTTCGAGTATGCCAACACGAAGTAATTCCTGGATTGTTTCAGTAATTTCTGAATGGCCCCCTGGAACACGATATTGTTTGATGTTGGTCACCACTTTTGGTGTGGGAATATGCAAAGGTTCCCACTTGGCATCACCTCGAACAACAGCCTTGACTGCATTGACTGAACAGTGCCGTACTCCAAATCTAAATGGCCCTACTGTAGTTTCTAAGGTCCTACCCTTTAGAACATCTATTCCTAAAATGTGTTCTGGTACAGGAGCTATCACTGCTACAATGGCACTAGGAATACCATCCCCAAAGGCTATTCTTACTTTGGTTTTGACACCTATCGTCTTTGCCCCCCCATATCCATCAATCTCCACAGACTGTCCACGGAATTTACGGGGGTTGACTGCAAAAATAGTTATTTCTGATCCAGTATCTACTAAAGCCATTACGTGTTGTGGTCCCCCCCTCCAAAAAATGGTAAGAGGCACGTAGGGGCGTCGGTCCCCAGGTGTAATGGCTCTAACTGTGCCTCTAGCTACTGGGGACCCGCCTTCTAGTCAATTTGCTTCCATTTTTTCCATTGGGGTTCTCCACCCCTTCTCTCCCCAATCTCTTTCATCAGTAAACTCTCCCCTCTGCCATTGTGCTAGCTCCTCATCAGTGGGGATGTCAGGATACAACTGATTCCACCCTTTCTTTCCTTCAGTGGTACTTCTGTTTGGGCTTTTTGCAGGGGTTTGTTTTTCTGAAAGATCTGATTCTCTTCCTTTCTGCTTCAGCTGGGGGTGAAATACTAAACAGGCACACTGGTGCATTTCTTTATCACTCAGTGACACCGCCTCTCCCCCTGTATCCCAGACCCAAAGAAACCAAGCCAAGAGGGACTCCTGTATTGCTTCAAAGAACAGCCATCCAGCTGCTCCCACTCCCTCTTTCACCTTCTTTCCCTTATCCTCCAATTTTAAACCTGATAAGGCCTTTGCCAGCTCCTCAGGGTCTACTGGGTTTACTGGTGAGGACTTAGGGGAAGGTGGAGGTGAAACCTGACTCAATGCCTTAGCAAGGGGTCCCATTTTCCAAACAATGCTGGAAATTCAACATTTGCCCCTCCCTTACTTTTGGCATCTACAGATTGTTTCTTATTTAACCCTACACCTAGGTGCTTAAATGGAAAAACATTGGCTGTTGTGACATATCTACTGCAAACCACAGATCCTGCCGACTACGCCAGCTGTTCTGGTCAGGTTACTAAATTCTGTGGTTAATACAGTATTAGAGATGACACAAGAGACCAAGGCTCAAACTTTAGCAATTTTATTTTTAGCTTTTAACAATTAAGGTTTGTAACAAAAAAGCAATTGACTAGTCAATATGCAAAAAAACCTATCACATTAATATGCAAAACCTAACCTATGACCTATCACATTAACAATTATAAAAACTGTTAAATCATGTACTTACAAGCATATGCAAAAGAGAATCATCTGTGCCACTGATAGGGGACTCCAAACCTATTCAGTACAGCTATCTGTTCAGTCAAGACAGGGCCGACACTGGCAGGCAATGCTGTATGCTCAGTTCAGGCTCTTGCTTCAATCAGATCCGGATACAAGCATATGCAAAAAGAGAATCATCTTTGCCACTGATAGGGGGACTCCAAACCTATTCAGTACAGCTATCTGTTTAGTCAAGACAGGGCCGACACTGGCAGGCAATGCTGTATGCTCAGTTCAGGCTCTTGCTTCAATCAGATCCGGATGATGATGAGTTCCAATCTATTACCAACCTCTGAGCCTTTTATAGGTTTGAGCATGGCATAGGGTCAATAGGTTCAATTGATTACACCTAGGCCATTAGGTAATCATTCAGCTGATGATATTTAGATCACCAGTTTATTCATGAGCTAATGAACTGTTTTAAAACATTACAAATCATTTCCTGAGTTGTCAACAAGCCCCGTAATGTCTAGTTTTATACATTACTTCCTCCTTTTAGAAAGCCGTTTGCCCACACACCTGTGGTATAGTTCCTCTTTGAAATCCCCCTCTGTCTGGTAAACAACTTTTAAACTGGCAAACAACTCCAAAGGTTAACTAAAGTTCAGTTATGCCAGCATCAGTGTGCAAGGCTTGCCTTTGAAGCATAATTCTTTTAGATTTATAATATTAAGCAGCATATCATGTATTTATTCAATTAACAGCATATCAATCTAACATCAAGCACACCTACAAACACACAGCAGTTCAATGGCTTAGGGCATCAAAAATCAGGTAAACTGTGTGGATCTGTCACATCTACCCACCAACTTGTGCAGCTATTGCCAAAAATGTTCTGCTACCCAAACTTGAATATGAGTTCCTTTTGCTGACCTTCCACTCCTTCTATAATACCCAAAGGTTACAGTACCTAAACTTTCAGAAGTTAACTGAAAACAAAAAATGCAGATTCCCCTGCTCATTCATGCTTGATCACACCACTACAACATGTTTAAAACCATTAAGTGGCTCCCAGTAACTGAAAGATCAACTTAGCTTCTAGGCACTCTCATTTATAAGATGTTAAAAATGGGTACTGCCCTCATCTGAATTCCCTCAAGGAACAAGTATACTCCTTGAGAGGCAGCCAGGTTGACACACTCCCTCTCATAAGACCCATCTGTAAAACTGCCACAGATGAATGGGCTTTCTGCAGACTTGGCCCTACCTTGTGGAACAAATTACCAACATATATAAAGAAACAAAATTCTTTCCATGAGTTCAAGAAATATTTCTCCCAATCCTTTCGCAAGACTAGTAGCACCACCTTTAAAAACAAAGATTATTTAATTATCTTGATGTTGGCTATACAAAATTCTCATTTGACAACTACTGCTCCCACTGTAGTAATTCCTATGTTTACTATATGTATTGTTTTCTTTATATTTTGCTCAGTTGCTTCATGCCCCCATCTACTTTTGCAAAATTCCTTTAGTAATCTAACATGTTGTCTGATTTATTGTACTTGATGACTATACTACTGTTTGAATGTACTACATTCTTGTTCGATTCTACTAATCCTGCCTCTGCACCCGGGCCATAGCTCAAAAGGGTCTTTGGACCAGGCCTCCCACCTAGTCACCAAATAGTAAACAAATAAATAAATAAATGGTTTACAAAACATAAATGTAAAGCAAACTCTTGTTCCAAAACAGAATGACAGATTTGGTTATGTAACATAAAACTAAGCTTACACTGCAACTTTGCATTAGTATCAACAAGGATTGCATATATACTTCACAGATATAATCATAGTATATATACATGTATGCTGGTATGCATATATATGTGTGTGTGTGTGTGTGTGTGTGTGTGTGTGTGTGTGTATGTGTGGGCATATGTGCACTCGCATATGTTTGTGCACATGCATGCATGTGTGTTAACAGATGTTAAAAGTGGGACAAAATGTGATAAAGAATATACTTACAGTAAAGACTTGACACTATCTGTTGAGGACTTTGTCTGACTGAGATCATGTAGCAAGAAAGCAATTACACTTAGTGTGCTACTTACAATCAGGGCCACTAGAAAACTGCAGAAAATGTTATCAAAAGGTTGAAATATTTTGCAAATGTGTGGAAAATTAAATGCTTGAGTACTCAGCCCCAGTATTCTTTAAAAGTTATTTATAGTATATGCAGTATATTGCTTGCATTAATGATCCAAGTTAACATATAAATATGCTGCCATGTGTAAATACTTTCACTGTGTTCTCCTAAAATACAGTATATACTTAGGTGTGCATAGTACCTTTTCAAGACTGCTAAATATCAAGCAATACAAAATATATTTATAAGATGTGCATTCTATTACTCAATCTTGAACAAATTGCAGTGAAAACTCTAGTAACTACCAAAATCTGTCTTGCAGAAAAATTAATCTATAAATCCACTAATAAATATAAATTGTTGCCACACAGTACATTTAGTAATAATGGGCCGGATTCACGAAGGCTTGCATGGAGTCTTAGAGTAGAGTAAGACTCCATGCAGTCAACATGTCCGCCGAGCGATCCAGGAACAGCCGGTAGGGGCATGCAATGGAGATCTCTAAACTAGTCCTACACGGACAGGGCTGGGATATGCAAATTACCTCAACTGCAGGCGAAAGCTATACAAATGAGGTAAATTTGCGATCCAGGAAACCCGAACCTGTCCGAGTAGGAGTAGTGTTACTTGCAGAAACGTACTCAGTTGATAACTGAGTACGGTTCTGCAAATAGCAAAACAGAGCCATGTCAGCTGGAAATAAAGCATGCATGTACAGGAGGAAGCATGCCAATGGCCAAAAATATAGCCATTGGCAATGGGAAGTGATGCAAATTAAAAATAAAATAACTTATTTTTTTTATCCCAATCTCCGGGGTTTAACCGTAGCGCAGCGCCGCACAAACGCGCTGCACCCTAAAAAGCAGAAAATTAATAATTAAGATCCACAAATATGGATTTTATAGCTAAAATGAATTTACAATGCAAGGGAATGTCAGGCTGAAGACAAACATGGCCACCGAGTAGAGGTTGTTAAGGGGGAAGCTCAGTCTAAGAGACGTAACTAAGCATTAGTAGGCAATCCTATGCAAATGAGAGTTAGGATAGTGAATCGCAAGTTTACATAGCAAATAAGCACAGTCCGTGGAGTGTAGGAGTAGGATAAGGGGAGTAACAGAGTAGAAGATAGGTGACATCACAAGGGGGGTATGTATGAAAGGAGTGAAGCTCATTTGAGCAGAGTGTCATGTGTCAGCTTACATTTACATAATAGTGAAAGAGGTGTGTCAACAGGTAGGCCAGGTAAAGTCAAGAAATCAAAGGTGTATGCCATGGATAACACCAAAGTTTCTTGCTGAGTGTGCATGCACGTGTGTGCACGCCAGTAAACCCGAGTAAGACAGTGTGCGCACGTGTAAGCCGGAGTAAGCATATGTAAGGCTGTGTAAACAGTTGTAAGTGCGTTTGCGCCGGTGTGCGCATGTTTTAACAAGAATAAGTAAGTTTTAGTCCGTGTAAGCATGTGTGCGCGCGTGTTAGCTGCTGTGCGCGTGTTTGCGCTTGTGTGCACGGCGCTCCCCCCTGAGGAAACAGAAAGGAAAAAGGAAGCACACCAAATAGTGGAAGTTACCAGGGAGTACTAGCAGAGCTAGCAGGTGAAAACAATCAGAATCAGGCAATTACCCAGGCAGAACACTAGCCCAGCCCAGCCCAGCACTTAAAACTCTGCAAACAACAGTCCATTATGTTTCTCTTAAGAGACACTGCAACACTGCAGTAAGCTAATAGAAGTGAAAACTGAAAAAGCTTCACTGAGACAAAAAATGTTAGGGCTGCCATTGCTGTTATAAGGCGACATATGCAACATGCTGAGGGTGGTGATAATGCAAATGCTGCTGGACAACACACAGTGAGGAGACGGAGAAGAGTGTACAGGCCCAGGGTTACCTACCAGGGGCTAAATGAGCTGGAGATAATGGAGCGCTATAGAGTGGACAGAGACCTCTTGCAGCAAATTGTTGAAATGTGCAGGGCATGCCTCACATACAGAACCAACAGAGGGGAACCCATCCCAGTGGAAACTAAGGTATGTGTTGGCCTAAGAATATTAGCAACAGGTACCTTCCAGAGACCAACGGGTGATATGATGGGGATATCACAGGCATCAGCATCCAGGGTACTGCACCAGTTCCTGGATGCCATGTCAGCACATGTCGGTGATCATGTATATTTCCCCAATTCCCGTGAGGTATTGGCTAGCAATATGCGTCTCTTCCAGCAAATAGCGGAATACCCTGAGGTAGTGGGTGCAATAGACTGCACGCACATACGCATCAAAGCACCAGCCAGTGAGTGGGGTAGGGTCTACTTCAACCACAAGGGCTTCCCCTCCATCAACTGCCAGGTCATGTGTGATGCCCAGAGCATAATACTGAATGTGTGTGTTGGCTGCCCTGGAAGCTACCATGATTCCCATATCTGGCATTTGACGTAGCTGTACCAGACATTTGCCAATGGGGACATCCCACATGGTCACCTAGTGGGGGATGCTGGCTATGCACTGGAGCTGTGGCTGATGACACCCATCAGAAATGCACACACACCTGAACAGGAACGCCATAATGAGGCACACGCACAAACACAAAATGTAATTGAGCGTGTGTTTGGACTGCTCAAGTCATGGTTCCGGTGCCTGGACACATCTAGTGGAGCCTTGCCGTACTCACCAACTACATGTACCCAAATTGTCATGGTATGTGCTATGCTACATAATATGTTCCTGCGAAAACAGCTGCAGCAGGACCAGCATAGGCCTGGGCCAAACAGTCCCCCACCACTGCCAAGGCCATCACAGGCAGAGCGTGACTCGGAGGAGGACAACCTGAGCCTGCCCCAGTAAGCAGAAGGAGGCGTGCCCAGTATGCTTTGGCCTTGGCAAAGAGGCAACGCATAGCACATACACTGGCTCAGTAGGAACTCTGGAAATTATACCTCTCTCTGATCTGCACATATAGTAAAAGGGATGCCTACGTTGACACTACCTGCTTTCAAACATGTATAGGGAGTGTAGTATGTGCATCCAACATAGGCAGCCCTGCATCAACACCTGAGGCATGATTGCCATGTGTTAAGCAATATAAAGCAGTGCTAAACAGCATTTACCAACTACTACAAATGTGGTCAATGTAGAGTAATATTGGCCAATGTCCAGCAATGATGGTTAATATTGAGCAATGTTGGACAAGCTGGGTCTAGGTAGGGCATAGCTGAACAAAAGCCAACATGCTCATATTTGCTCTACTGACCCCTAAGCAGTCTGGTCTGCTCAGTATGAAAATATAAGCGGCGATGGGCCTCGAACCCAGAATACTGTGCACTAAAGTCCTAGTACTGAACCACTAAACCATGACAGTATTGCAGTGGTTAGCCTGTATGAAGAAATGTCGATAAGTCTATGCAAAGTATTTCATGGAAACCCTGCAGGCACAGCATAATCCCTGTCGAGTTATGACACAAAGGTGAGTCCTGCAGTAATAATAGAACCTGA
Organism: Protopterus annectens; assembly: GCF_019279795.1. Lineage (NCBI taxonomy): Eukaryota > Metazoa > Chordata > Ceratodontiformes > Protopteridae > Protopterus > Protopterus annectens. The sequence continues at coordinate 825,767,278 of NC_056748.1, forward strand.
CTTTCAACACACACACAGTACAAATGTCAATACTGGACATGTAGACATACATCAACAAATGTAGTGGACCTCAGACAGCAACATACTGAAAGGTCACACTGGGCATGCTCACACACTTGAATACGTGAGACAAATGTCAGGCAACAGAACACTGACAGTCTGAACTGGGCATGCTCACACACTCAGGCCATGTTGGAGTACAGCACTGGGCCACACATAGCAGGCAGTTGCATGTGTTAACCCAGGAACCTCTCACTACCCAACAATCTGCCCTGTGCATACACTGATATGACAACAGACACATAAATAATACAGTGGAACCCTGCCATAAGCAAATATGTTCTGCAGATACCTAAGCGGTTCATAGAAAGTGTGTAAGCAAAGATGATAAAAACCTGCAAACAGTATCAGCAATAAACATTGTGCATCATGAAAATTATCATAGGTTCAGAGGTTGATACTAGGGCATGTACAAGCATAGCCAGAGTGTATTTGGCTTCTGCAACCCAGTCAGATCAAAACACTGTGCCTCTGAATAGTAGGTCACACAAGATAGCCCATTCATGTTGAGTGTATTGTGCCTCTGTCTAGCAGGGACCCAGAAGATATCCCATGGGTAAACATGTGATCACCCATCCACATGTCAAGATGTCATCTGTAGGTGGTCAGTGGGTGGCTCTGCCTATGCAAAACCGGGACTACACTCCGGAGTGAGTAGAGGCTTTCTGATAATAATCTGTCCCCCCAGCATGTCCTTTTAACATCAGTGCTGAGGTATATGTCCCTGAAGTGTGTAGCTCCAAGGGAGTCGGATATCCTGAGGTGGAGCATGTCCAGTAAGTCTGGGTCAGATATTGCCTGCAACTACAGGCACACAACACATCCGTGTAGGTGGTAAGTGACTGAGTATAGCTGGAGTTACTGTATCGGAACTGTGCAGGGCATCTGTGTGAGTCCCTACATCTGCTCGATGAGTAACATTTGCGGCCATTACAGTTGCTGCAGGTGTCAGGTAAGGTACATCCCAAATGTGGCATAGTAACCAAGCATGGTCATGAAGAGTATAGGGGCACAATGACCACACATGATCAACATGTGAAACCATGTGGGATATGGCGGGCTATGTAGACGTACTGTCTAACCACTATAGCAATAGGATTGTCAAAGGCGAGAGTACGAACAGGTCATGTCCCCAAAACCGTAACAACCACTACTGTACGTAATGGATTACAACCTATGTGGTAATGTGTGGGCATCTTGTCATCCTCAAAGGGGATGACTATGCAACTAATGGCATGTAGACGTGGGCCATGGCTCAGGCACCACTCAACCTATCTCTGTGAGACCCTGTATGAGTATGCATGTGCCAGCAGGAGAGCTGATTATGGCACCCAGTTTGCAGTCATCTGCGAACATGGGCAGCCATATCCCTCCTGTGATAGCCTGTACATCACACAAATATATACTGAACAAGAGAGGTCCCAGGACTGAGCCTTGTGGGATGCCATGTGTAACTGGTGTATAGTCAGACATGGCACCTGCAACACTGAGCATGTGGGCGCTATCCCTGATCCAGGTAGCAATCCATCGTGTCAGATATGTGTTGATATTGATGCTGGTGAGCCTATGCATAATGGCCGAGCGAGGTATTGTGTTGAAGGGTTATGCAAGGTCCAGGCAGGCTGTGTGGACAACCGTCCAAACACTGATGGACCTGATAACTGTTGAAAGAATATGAACAGGTCCAACAGGCAAGATCTGCCCACAACAATGTTGTAATGTGTAGGACCCAGTGTCTGTAGGTTTCCCATGTCTATGTGCATGAGTCCCATTACAATACACCCCATAGCTTTGCAGAACAGGCTAATTAGCCTTTTAGGCCGATATTGCCTGTGGTCTGTTGTGTCAGTAATCAGTGAAGCGGGACCACTATCGCATACATATCCTGCAGTAACTCTTATGTTGAACAGTGATGTAATGTGAGTGTTATGTCTGTCATGAAGGCTGTGTATGACACAGGCCGGGACACCATCTGGTGCCATTGATGCTGTGTTGTCCGCTGTGGGGAGGGCAGCACTCACATGTTTACTTGTGATGTCTGGGAGGTTACACTCTGTTGGTATGGACAGTACCACCTTAGGGGGGATGTGGGGGACACATCTGCACTGAACCTGTTTGCCAGGATGATGGCAATGTCAGTGGGATCAGGGTATGTTTAGTCAGTATGCAGTAACACACAGCATATCAGTGAGTGTCCAGCCAGGTACCTGAATCGACTGAAGAAGGCCTTGTGAGTGTCCGACGTGTCTGGTGCAATTGTCCGTTAGAAGCGTGCCTGACATAATTACCCAAGTGATTGTAGCTGTCTGCTAGTACAGATCACAGATGCCTTCCCTGTCTGGGATTGTGCTCTATCATGTAGTAGCTTCCTCCATTTGTTGTAAAGCGTATGAATGGCTGGGGTCTACCACAAAGGTCCACTGCCATTGCAGGAATGAGTCCAGTTGTTATTTTGGATGTAACGATCCATGCGGTCCACTAGGTGTCCATAGAATGTGTATGTAAAGGATACAGCAGTCTGAGCCATACTTACCACTGACCCATGGTCTCTGAAGAATACCACCATGGTTTGGAGGAGTGTGACGTTTTCCTTTGGGAAGTTCACCAACATTACCCAGGATGGGTGTGGGGATGGGATATGGATGTCCAGTGAGATAAAGTATGTTCTGCCCTTAGCAATGAGGGGCATATCGCAGGTGTGGAACATAGAGTCCCCATGTCGGTGATGATCATGTCCGATATGTTGTCCCCTCATGTGGGTGTGGTGACCAGTTGTGCCATAGCATATGAGTGTAGAAATAGTAGCAACTGTTGGTCGAGGGTGTTGTGGCCTGAGTACTATCCACAGTCACTGTGTGGGTATTTGATGTCACCCAATATAATGGTGTTTGGGGAGTCCTTCATATTGTCCAATGTTCCCAGGAAAGCTGAGTGGGGTTGCTGAGTTGGGGAGTGTGGTCTGTAGCAGGCAACAAACCAAAAGGCCGATTTGCACAATGTTAGGTGCATATGTATGATCTGTGATGCTTTGTGCAGTGCTACCAACCTGGAGGTATGTGTATCTGTGATGTATATGGATACACCCCCTATTTGTGTTGGCCATTCCGAGTTATGTGGTCAGAAAGCATGGTACGAAATACAACCTGGTAGTGCTGGTGTGCATGTGGGAGCCTGAACCATGTGTCTGTTAGTGCACGGATATTGCTATCCTCCATACTGAGGGGATTCCTGAGTGGGTGCAATTTGAGGGTAATACATCTGGTGTTGAGCAGCATTACCCTCAGTGTTGTGTACTCTGTAATGTCTATGGAGATGGTTCTGTCCTTTCAGCCCCACTTAAATAAGGCAGTATGGTGGCAGCAAGTGCCCTAGCCAGTATTCAAAAGTCCAAGGGTGACAGGTGCAAGCTGTCCATAGAGAAGCTACATGGCATGTTGAGCATGTCACCCCAGGGTGACAGACACTGTATCCCCTTTGAATAACACCAATATGTTAGCCAACTGTTAAACGTGATCAGTGTGTTGCTATACTGTGACATCATACCTGGTGAGTGTAAGATGCTAGACAAGGTCAGGGTAATACTGGGCTGGGCTACATGATCACACAGTTCCTCTATGTTTCATGTCATGTGGTCCAGGGAGGAATGTCTGAGGTTGTAGGCACCAGCATGGACAATGATGTAGCCAGTCCTGGACTTGCTTTGGAGTGACCTGAGTGCATGTGTTATGTGGCAGATCCTGGCACCTGAGAGACAGCTCAAAGTAACTATTCCCTTGTTTGGCCTGGTGAGTGGGACGACAGTGTGTTTGACATTAAGTGTCACCTATAACAAGTGTATCAGGTGTGTTGTTTAGCCCAAAGGGCAGTGACTGTGTGGCACACTGACATTGTGAACTGTGTGACATGTGGGCATTGTAGTGGGGTAGCAGTTGTATGTGTGTCTGCTTTGGAGGTCTCTGCTGCTTAGGCAGAATGTATGTAGAGCCTCCGAATATGTGTATGTGTGATAATGTGGTTTGTGTGCTGTCACTATCAGTGTATGTGAGACTAATATGTGGTGTGTGTGGTCACCCTCACCACTTGATAGACTATGCCAGTCATGGGTCGAGAAAGCTCAGCATCCTGTATGTCAATATTGTTACATCTCCCACATATATGTGAGTGTGATGTGAGGAGGAGAGGGTTGTCTGTGTACATGAGGCAGAGGTGACATTGTGCCATAACCACAATATTCACTAGCTGGACTGGAGAGTACACATTAAACCGACCCCTGGACATGCCAGTATATTATGATGACATACTCTGTAGCCTGAGCACAAAGGATCAGTAGGGTGTTAAGTGTGTAAAAGAGTATAACCGGGATTAGTGCTCAGGTTTGTTGGTGTTTTGTAAAGAGTAGCTGAGAAGGAGTCCAGACTGAGAATCGTGACATGTCCTTCAGCTATGTAATAAATAGTAATGTACACGCATATATGTGCTGAGTCAGGGACAACTGTATCTTACTGACATTGCCAACATCCTATCAGACAGGCCCATGTATACATACCCACCTCCCACAGACGATAGTTCCTGACATCATACCAGGAAATATTACGTGTAGAATGGCTGAACAGCTCCCCCCAAAGCCAAAAGCATGGCAGCAATTGGATTACATTGTTTCCCAATATGTGTCATGCATGCACTACAAAACAAACAGACCCTGCACCTGAACAGTCTGTCGAGCCTCACCCAATCCACAGGACCTGGAACCGTTGAATGTGTTACAGCAACATATGGCACTCCCCACATGGGTGGGTGCACAACATACGATGGGAAGTATAGTCCAGTAAGCCTATAAAGTCTGATCTGCAAGGCCATGGAGTGCATCATGGCAGACGTGATAAACAGAGCTATTGGAAACCGACAAACACACAACCCTACCAACTGTGGTATGTTCATGTGCAGATCATGGTTCCCAAGCATGCTACACCGTCTGCAAGGCAGCCACTCAGGACATACATCATGGAACAGAGCTACACATGTCCCACATAGACTTTGAACAGCTCTTCATCAACATCACAGACACATGTCATATCCACAAAATCAACAATCTGTGCATAGATATGTGTTGACATATGAAGGGATGTCAATGTGTCCACAGATAGATAACACAAGGTGAGACTCACGGGGTTCTGTACAAGCTGCTGATACCTGCCGACCTACATGGATCATTCCTGGGATTGCAAAACAATGTATACACACATTACCATGTCCAGTCTGATGATGTCATCATCCTACAAATATACCAGGAGAACAGAAATCACCCAGTAAAGCATATAGCGCACCGTGTTAATGCGTATCTCTCTAGTATCATAACATAGTTAGGTATGGGGTTTGAGTTCTGCAAACGCCAAGTGTGTGTGCATGTGTGTGTGTGTGGGGGTGTATGTGTGTGGTTTCCTTTGAGAGGAGTAGCCTTTTTGGAGACTGGGAAAACACATTAAAAGAGGTGCATCCCTCTTTGGAAAGTCTGATGATGTCAGCATCCTACAAATATTCAAGGAGGACATTAACCAACCAGTAATGCATATAGCGCGCCATGTTAATGCGTATCTCTTTAGTATCATAACATAGTTAGGTAGGGGTTTGAGTCCTGCAAACGCCAAGTGTGTGTGTGTGTGTGTGTGTGTGTGTGTGTGTGTGTGTGTGTGTGTGTGTGTGTGGTTTCCTTTGAGAGGAGTAGCCTTTTTGGAGACTGGGAAAACACATTAAAAGAGGTACATCCCTCTTTGGAAAGTCTGATGATGTCAGCATCCTACAAATATTCAAGGAGAACATAAACCACCCAGTAATGCATATAGCGCGCCGTGTTAATGCATATCTCTCTAGCATCATAACATAGTTAGGTAGGGGTTTGAGTCTTGCAAATGGTGTGTGTGTGTGTGTGTGTGTGTGTGTGTGTGTGTGTGTGTGTGTGTGTGTGTGTGTGTGTGTGTGTGTGTGTGCCACAGGTGGTCAATGCAGTGTGAGTTTTGCTTTTACTATGGTTTAACATATGTTTCAAACAGTACATGCATTGCACACATCGGGTATCTGCGTGTCAAATAAATATGTGTACATTTGACCTCAATCGGTACATAGGTGTGAAGCCTGCATACGACATGAATACATTTGTAACCTTCAACAGATTGTGCCGCTGCTTCATAAATCATAGGTCACATATGTATGTCTGTGTCAAGCCCGGCCAATGTAGTGATCCATGGCCAAGGACGTCTCTGCCACACACACCCATGACACATACTATGGAGTACTGTGAGTGAGGGTAATTGCCGGGGTATATGTCAGACATGTTCATACACAACAACGACTGGCAATAATGGACAGTAATTATAGGTGTACACCAGCCCTGTGGATATGCATGCAGGCCCCTAATGTGTTATGTGACACACCGAGGGATCCCACAATACCTATGGATATGTGGATACCAAGGGACAGATGACATAACACATGTCTGTCTGTACACATTGGTACCCCACATACATGTTGAGGGCTACCACCTATGTGGTACTGTCGGGATAGTATGTATAGTAAATGTGTATGAATATGCCATAGATGGCTTACTGCTATACAGCATGTATTGGACAACAGATATCTGTCTGTATGATACCCTTGTGTAGGATATGCATCCCATCCAGGGAATGCAGTGTAGGCCAATGCATGCATTTCCAGATGTGGATGGACATATCCCTAGTGTGTTTGCATGTAATTAAGAGGGCTATATGCCACACAGGTGTGGTCCCAGGAATGTGTGGTGGTCAATACCACTGGTTACTGTTATTGTATAGTACTGGAAGGATCCAACTGTTACTGAGTTCCCTACAACTGTGAGTCATTTGTCAGGACATCATCTAATGATTGGTTATAGTCATGCTGTTGAGATGGTGTATACTGCCAGACTGCAGATCATTGACAGATATCAACAGTATCACCCACAGCATAGTGCCAACCCATGTCATACACACATGTGTACCCATGTTAGTACATATCTGTAGTAGAATACATACTGGCAATTGAAAGATACCATGAGATGTTAACAATGTGTAGAACAGGGTATGTTGCACATCCCACGTGTCCACAATGCACGTACATGCAGACAGCGCACACACACCATGTTCACAGATGTACACCCGCTAATTTGTAATGCACACATCACACACGTACTGTCCACTCACTAACACATGCTGGCAACACTGCACACTTCAGCCAAGTGGCACATGGGTGGACATTACACACTCAGGACTAACACTGGTGTAAACAATGCTACAATTACTATCACAGCTGTGATGCATAATGCCTGCTCAGGTATACCTACAAGGATATCATTACACTTTCCTGTTGTCAACTTGCTACTATTGCTACACTGCTATAATGTCACCCTGTGCATCAGAACCACATTAGCCTGTTCCTGCATCAATGTTACAGATGACAGGAGGTGGCACAGGTGTCATCATATGCACAGGGTGTGTTGTAGGTTTGCCAGAGCCTGACATTGACCCATCCAATCGGCATGTCTGAGTGTGTTTGTGTGTGTGTGTGTGTGTGTGTGTGTGTGTGTGAGGGACAACAGTACTGCATGGGCCAATGTTGATGTAATGTGTGTGTGTATGTGTGAGCCCTAGTTGTATGGTAAATGTGTGTGTGTCTGCATGCACACAACTCCACCATGTGGCTGCCATATACGGGCGGTTGTGGGACAGCCACAGACTGTACCTGCTAGGCTGTACAGATCACTGTCTCCGGCCATCGGACACGGTACCTGTGCCTAGCAGGGGTGCTACGGGCAGTATCGGGTACCAACCCTGACTGGGTGCTGTCATCAGAGGCAGAGGTATGATGACTGGAACCATGTCCCTGCTGGGACTGGCCAGTGCCACGTGCACGTGGTCTAGTAGGACGGTCAATGGACAAGCCAGCCCCAGCATTGCTAGGGCTGGTACTGCCACTATGTGAGCGGCTGTGATCCATGGTCCATCCGTGACGACTGCCAGCTGATGCCATTGCTGGCATGCATCCGCGTCGGCTTCTCATCCATCCTACATGGTCCTGGCTCATGGCTAACACATCGTGGAGGACATCTAATGTCTCCCTCCAATGGCTATCAATGACCTCAGTGTAATTCCAGATGGCACCAGCAAGGTCATGGATGCTGTCATTGATAGCAGTGTAATGGGCCCTCTGCGCCCTTAGTCCCTGTTGGGTGTACCATTCCATACATGCCTGTGCCTGCATTACAGCCTGGAACATACTGGAGGTTATGTAATACCTCTGGGGGCACGTCTGCCAGGGGCAATACGTCCAGTGGTGCTCCCCCGAGAACCCCTGGACATCCGCCTATGTGATACCATTCCAGTGATCCAGCTATGGCTGCTGTGAGGGGATGCACGTGCCATAGGTACCACACTCTCATGGTCAATGCCAACTGTATGCTGTCCCTCAGCTAAGGCCATTGGTGACGAGGGATGTATTGGCAGTATGAGTGTGCGCATAGATGGGGTTGACCGCTGTGTAGTGTTGATTGGTGGACCAACGACAGACCCTGTCAGAACTTCCTGTGCCACAATACATGTCTCATCATCTCCACTATTAGTGGTGGTGACATCAGGTTCCCTGCTGCATTCAGCCACCCCTAACTCAGCACCTGTGGAAGGAAGACAGGAAACACACTTTACAATCTGTACGTGATGCTAGCACACATGCACACATGCACATAAATACACTGCTCACCACAGCACACACACACACACACACACACACACACACACACACACACACACACACACACACACCAGCAATCCAACATACACAATAGTGGGTGATGGTGGGTGACAGTATCACAAGGCAAACAGTCACCACACATGTGTCAGCATGCAGAATATGTGTTGCTCAAGACCATGCAGTGCAAGTGTAGACAGCCCTATCTAATGACATTATACATGGCTTTGATGCAAGTGTGTAGTTGTTCAGTGATTGGGTACACCCTGGAACAGAGTGTGTACATGGACACAACATTGCTGTGCAAGTATTATCTGCTCTGCAATGTCATGTGCACCATCACTCAGTGGTATACATACCATGGCTGCATGTGTTATCTGTGTGACACATAGATTGCCATGTCTGATGACAGTGTCTGTGTCCATAGCACATAATAGTGGGCACAGGTGTAGCAAATGCATGCCATGTACAGACATGGGATGAGTGGTGCATGTAGACGTGAAGGAATCCCAATGCTCGACATGGACATTGTACAGTGGTTATGGTGAGTGTGGGACATATTGCAGATATGTCAGTGCCAGCCATGACATGGTATGCTACACGACTGCAACATTAAACACCACACATACCCAATGTGCGTCATGTGACCTATACACCCAATAGCATTCCAGGACATATATGTGACTCTTTGTACAGATGGTGACTGATGTGCAGAATGTGTATACTAGCATATGTAAGCACACACACAACATGCCATGCATGGTGTGTACAGGTGCATATGTTTGCACACACAGAACAATGAGGTGCACAGCAAAGACTGCTATGTGTAGTACTGTGGTCACCGTAACCGGATGGGGTGTAGTACCATGTGCCATCATCATCATCATGCATCTTGTGGTCACTCACAGCTACTATTGTGTGACAGACCACCGCCTAGCATGCTGTACCTGAAATGCAGTGCTGTGGATACGTTCACTAATACACAGCCACTTTGTACATGGATGTATGAGGTGCCCAGTAAGGAGCATTGCCTAACATGGCTGTGTTATGTGTTGAAGAGTGTTGCACAGCCCCATGATAGGCCTCTACCCCCGAGGTACGTCATGTGTGTGTGGATGACATGTGGGATACTGAAGTGTGACCTTACAGTGGGTGTGTGGTTACGCCATATGTAGCATGACTTTGTGTACTGCAAGTGATAAATGTGTTATGTTGTGTACAGGTGTTGCAACTATGCCTATCCAATGTGCAGTATGGGGTTGCCACAACTGTGTGTCATGCTCTGTGTATTGCATTCCATTGAGGCAGCTACTGACATTACTGAGCTGTGCAACATCTCACAGCAAGCATGCATGGCATGCATTATGCGTAGGTGTGTTATGTGTACATGGCCTACACCTCACCTATGACATGCATATTTCATTACCAACATTGCAAGTATAACACACTCACCAGCATGGATCGTCTGCCCTGCCGTCACACCAGAGGGACCTATGAGAATATGAGAGGGTTCGTCAGTGGCCACAACTGTGGCATTGCTACAGTGGGTATGCTAAACTGCAGTACAACAACAGTCAACAGTCACAGGTGTAGGGATATTATGCAAACTATCCATATTGCACAACACTAGGCAGCTGTACTGCTAAACACACAGTACACATCTCACGTACACATAATATAACAATACAGTTAACTGTAGTCTACAGATTGGGCATGTTACCTGCTTGCTCCAGGTGGATGTGCTGGGTGGCTCTGACCTCCATTATAACACATGTCAGTGGTTGATGTAGCTGTTGTCCAGGAGCCACCACACTTAGGAGCAGCTCCTCCGCTCTGGTGAGGGGGGGATGAATGGCCACCCCTCCACCTGTGGCAAGCTGCTGTCTTTGGATATCAGACGCACGCTGCTGGACTTGTCTAATTAAATCACTGCAGTGATGGTGTACCTGCCCATATGTCCGGTTATGCATGCCTATGTCATTTACCCGACGAACAAGTTCCTGCCACAGTGCAGTCCGCTCCTGCTGGTGCTGGCTGCTTCTGGAGAAGAGCATTGTGTACTGCTGCAATAGGCTGTCAAGTATCACCTCTTCCTTATCCGCTGTATATGCTGGGTTGCGTTGGTGGGCCATCTGGATGAAAAAGATATGAACAATATGTGTAAGAGTGTCCTGTGTCACACTTTACACCTTTACCCACAGATATCACTTTACTGCCATATATACCATCCTATTGTCTGTCAGAGGTTGCACACGTTCAATACCACTTATTGGTTCTCAGGCCACAACTAACACTGCCTGGCAGACTCTATATATCACACCACTATACAACAGTACCCGACACACTGTTTGTGATACATTGCACAACTTCAAGACAGGGGTGTATATCACACCGATGCATGAACAGAGATGTCATCCATTGCAATGGATGTATAGTACAGGTACAGTAGTACCAATCAACCACCCTAGTCATTGATGCCATAGCCCTGCCTAACAGATGTGTCCAGTTGTTACTATAGGTGGCATACTGCTGTAACAGACTATATATGTTGCTGAATACACACATTTACCCTGTAACACACATATGATTGCAGCCATTGTACAGGCATACTCACACACACATCAGGCAAACATACAATGCACCACTGTATGCCAATACAGATAAGCATTACCTGTGTACCATATGGTACTGTGTGTCACTACTTACACACCCTTATATCTGCATTCTGTCCTCTGTGAAGACTACAGGAAACACACATGACAGTGTTTCCAAGCAATGTGAACACACACCATATTGTGCTGTTTAGGCCTACAGCTTCAGGTAGTACTACAGTTCATATTGGTGATGGATTCACCAGCAGTACCACTCATTAAGCATACATGTATTGCTTTAGCCTACAATGAGACACCACATTCGTCAACAGAGAACTATGTCACATCATCTGCCATACTACGTCTGCCTAACAGTACATTACGCATCAGTTGTTGCCCTCACAGCTAGGATAGGCACTACCATGTCAGATACAACATCACACTAAGCTATCACACCTTTACAGACCTTGCACACATTCAGCGTTACACTTATTCAACCTCACATAGCAGCTATTGCATTAAGTACATGTGTGAATGCATAGTGTCATAGGTAGGTAATATGCTATTGGCCCTAGGGCCTACGGCAGCCTAGCCATATGCTACCCTGGCCTTTGACACACATGTACTTTGATTTCACTTGCCCCTGCCAACCTGAACCACAAAGGTGTTTCCTGGGGTGTATTACCAATCTCCCACACAATCATCAGGGGTATTTATAACAACTGCTAAGGAGGAGCCTTGTTTGCTATTGCTATGTGGTCTATTCCAGTGTATGGCATATCTCTGCGATGGGAACCTATCCCTCCAGCATGTGCCGTTTAGTGAGCTGACAAGGTTTAGGGCCCTAGAGCGTGTATCCCGGATGGATTGTGATATGTTGCCATGGTGGTTGTCACCCAGCTATGGGTGTGACATACCTCTGTATGTCTGGCAGAGGTCACCTCTGTGTGGCCAGTATGCAATACAGTGTAGTTGTGGTTTTTTAAGTCAGTCTGCATAGGGCATCTGTTTGCAGCCAGTATTACCCTCTTGGGGGGTCTGTCTGTGGCCTGTTCACCTGATGTAGTTGTCATGTAAAGTAAATACCACACAGGGCATTGTGATGAGTAGAGGGGAACTCTACCCTATACTTCCATAGCTGACACACCTGTTGTCATGACACATACCACACAGACAGATTACAGGTGTAGTGTGGCACTGTCTTCATCAAAGTGGAGGCTACTGTCCACCTGTATCCCATGTTCCCTTATCACACCTTCACTGTTAGGTAGATCTCCACCTATGTGGTAGTTAATGGGTACACTGTTTTGGGAAGGTGGAATGGTACTGCAGTATCAACACATGTCTACAGTCCGTGCCTTAGTCACCACACACCTGTTACGATATATATATATATATATATATATATATATATATATATATATATATATATACATATATACATACCTCTCAACCTGGAAACATCAAAAATCTGGACAAGGCCCATGAAAAATAGGTACAAATCTGTACGCTGATTAACATCATATTTGCATACATAATTATGTAACCCCACCCACTCCAGTGGAATTGTGGGATACCAACTTACAAATGGAAACTGAAGAACAGGCAACCAAAATATGGCACCAGAGTCCCCCTGCAGCCATTCCAATGTCCCATTACCTGTTTGTTTTGCCCCATTTACCATAAACACTAATGTGTACATACTGCTTTACTTCTACAATGATCATTTGGATTTTATTTTTAAATTTTATAGCACAATGCACAAACCCTAATAGGCATATGTTAAACAACAAAGCTGCTAAACAAAGCAATCCTGTCTCACAATGACAATAGACTTGGCATTAAAACTTCTCTGCCCTTGAAACTACATTCATTGAAACAGCAATGAAACCCATACCACGTACAAAGAAAATGCATCTGGCCAGTGGTGGATAAAGATTACCTTTGGCTTGCTTTCAAATCATTGGCCCCTTGCACACAAAACAAGAAACATACATGTGTTCTTTGATATACCTTCCTGACTTTAAATTATATATCCCTTGTATAATACAGCACTCGTTAGAGTTTATTTTAAATTTGTCTGAACATTTTTCCAGTAGGAAATGAAACAAAATGCATGAACCAATAATGACAAAACTGCCCAATTCAGGACATGTCCATCATAAAAAGTCTACTTCCACACCCACACAGTATATATACTAATCCATGTACATATAATATACATACAGTGGTTTCCTCCAATAATTTTAATTAAGAGTTCTTCTAATTGTCTTCACCGGATATTGTGAACTTAGTTAACTAATAGAAAACTTACTGGTTATGCAAAACCACTAGGTGAAGAGTCAGGGCAGGGGAGTATTCATGTATCATCCTTAAGTGAGAGAATTGAAGTTATTCTTCAAGAATATCAGGAACACAAAGCATCTATACCATTCACACTAAAAGGAATAACAGCAACAAATTAAATCAGAGATTTCCCAGCAAACACAGGAGGCTTATAGTATCTGGCATCATGACAGAATGAGAAATGACCATCCCAACTTGCTCTTTTATTCTATTTGCCTTGCCATTTACCATTTAAGATTATGTATCTTAATGTTTTTTTTCAGCTGTCTTAATGTTCAATAATTTAATTATAACAACTTTTGAAAGGCATTACACAGTGTTTTATAAGTAAACAGTACAGTATACTATGTAGTGAAAGAGAAATATGTTTTTCTACAAATTTGAAAAAGACAATGTAACATTTCAGAACTGTTTTGCTAGCTGTACCATGATGCACACTCTCAAGAAACACCACAAACTACTCTGCATTTAATTGTTCAATATCAAGATACTGTAAATAATTTTGTACATGTATTTGATGCATTTTCTATAAATATATATAGAATGCTGTGTGCAATTCTGAATTTTGCAACATTAAAAAAAAAAAGTGTAGATCATACCAACTCTATGTCCTGTCATACAGTTTATCTTGTCAAATAAAGGAGGAGATAGGGATGAACAGAACCAGGCTGAGGACTAGAAACAGACAGCCATCAGATAGTATGAGAATCCCTTGACACGATGTGAATGATCAGCAGCACATATTATGATTTTGGTTATTCAGTAGCCTTTGACAAATGGGGTAAACTTTGAAGTGTGTGTGTTTGTGTGCATGCATGCACATGTGTATCTGTGTATATTTTTATGGGAGTTTACAGATTTATATTCCTGAAGAATTAATTGAGATTCAAGGAGTTGCTCAGATGTCCTAGCCAGTTATAATAAAAGAAAATCCTGAATAATCTGCATTATGCATTTATTAGTCCTGCCGAGGCTCATTTAACTAACAAATACATTGACATGTCTGTCTTAAATTACTTTTTGCTATGACACTTGGTTCTCTGCTGTACTGTACATAGTGGAAAGTAAACTGTATCACCTTTACTACTTGTCCCATGACATGCCCCAAAATTGGCTCCATGAAACTACCATTTTTATCTAGCCTTATTAAACCCTCAGTGCTCCTAAATAAATGCAGGCATACATTTGTTTTAAGGACTTCATAAAGGCCATGATGAATAAGTCCCACCACAATGAACTAGAAGAGCTCTCACAGTGAATGCACTGAAATGCCTGCTCTTCCTTAATGCTTAACTTAAGACACTTTTCCCATCTGATTCATCGCACTCCACTAATAAATGATTAAAGCAAGTTTGTTGATGGGAGCACTTAAATTAAGTAAACAGTCACCAGACTTCAAAGGGAGCACTTATATTAAGTAAACAGTCACCAGACTTCAAACGGAGCAAGTACATTAAGTAAACAGTCACCGGAATTCAAACGGAGCACTTACATTAAGTAAACAGTCACCAGAATTCAAACGGAGCACTTACATTAAGTAAACAGTCACCGGAATTCAAACGGAGCACTTACATTAAGTAAACAGTCACCGGAATTCAAATGGAGCGCTTACATTAAGTAAGCAGTCACCAGAATTCAAACAGAGCACTTACATTCAGTAAATACACACACGTCACCGGAATTCAAATGGAGCAGATAAATTAAGTGAATGCATACAGCATTGCGGGACTAAAATGCCCAACAAAGACTTGCAGAATAAAATACATAACACAGCAGCCCAGCAAAGTTACTTCCTAGTCCGTTCAAACAGAGCAATCCAAATAAACACACAGCAGCAGCCCAGCAAAGACTTGCGCTCATGGAACAGAAAGATAAAACACCAGACTTTGAACAGCAGATTGCATGCAGCAGGATAAATTAAATAAATACACACAGCCGGCCAAAAAAAATAACACAGCAGCAGGCAGGATAAATTAAATAAGTACATCATCCCAAACAAATACAGACAGCAGCAGGCAGCAGCAATAATTCTGCGTTTGTTCTATAACAGACTTTACATAGTTCGCGCTTCGTGGATTTAATAAATGGTTAATACTGAGTGGAGTTAATAAACAGTTCATTCAAAATGGAATGAGTAGTCATCCAGCAAACACAACAGAGCTAACGAAAGAGGAATCTGAATGGAGGTTTACACATTTCTTCTTTTCTTACCTCCTGGAGGCTGACTGCACACATTACCCACCGAAACAGTTCAAACTAAATCTGTCAGAAAAGGCAGTAGCTGATGTCATCACGCACACTTTGTAGGCTGTTGATGCCTGGTGCTGTCAGCCATAAATTTAAAGTCATAATACAAAAAAAAAAAAAAAAAACTAAATGAATAAGTAAATAAAACATTTTTAAAAATCGGGAATTAAAGGGGCCACTCGGGAATTCGTGGCACCCCATTATTTTGCCCTCAAAACCGGTAAATACAGAGGAACTCGTTATGGTTGAGAGGTATGTATATATATATATATATATATATATATATATATATATATATATATATATATATATTATATATTATATACATGCATATCTATACACATACATGTACACATCCATTGCTGTACACATGGATGTACATATAGGCACATGTACAGTCCACCTTTCATGGTAGGGATATCACTTATGCGACAGTTGTGGGATGTACAGGTATGTGATTAAATTGCACAGTGTTGTGCAGAATGCATGTGGGTGTCCTCAGCCCTTGTAGCATTAGCAGGCTTCACTGGCTGTAACACAGCAGATCTGACAAATCTGTCCCACAGCATTTAACCACCACATGACATATATCAACACTATCATAGCTGGCCTTAGGCATAGGCCAACTGGGCGGCCGTCTAGGGTGCCACTCTAGCAGGGGTGCTTTTCCACTATTTATGTGGTGTAGTAAGACAGGGATGGGGGCACCAGGAAGTGTGGTAGGGGGTGCCGTGGAGCCCTTTTGCCTAGGGCACCAGTTGACCTAAGGCCAATACTGCGCACTGCATGCTGTTTTCTAAGCCACACACTACGACCTTCATGGATACATGCACATATCAACCTTCACTGACAGATATCTGTCCACCCTTCACTAACAGTTGCAGTATGTCCCTTGCCCTATGCACATGTGCAGATACAGATAGATACATACTGCTGCCACACATGGATGATTTGCAGTGTGTAGAGTACTCTTCAGGAACATCTACAACATGCCAACACATACATGTGAGTTACATACCTTACCTTAGTATTTCCCTGCTCCGTGTGTTACAGTTTTGTAGTTTTTTTTTTTATTGGTGTTTCTTTTTTTTTTTTGGTTTTCGCCCTCTATTCAACTTTCTGTCTCTGTTTCTCACTCTGTTCTGTTCTGTCTCTGTCTCAGTCTGTGTCTGTGTCCGTCTCTCTCTCTCTCTCTCTCACTCTCTATCTCACAGCACCTGCAATGATATAATTGCATGTGTGGACTGCAGGTACAGCCTGCTTTTCATGGTACCTGCACTTGTGCATGTGACAGCCTCTGCACCAGTTGCTGCCCACCATTCAGTAATTGCATGCAGCCTACTGTTTGGTGATTGCATTACTCACTTTGATTGCAGCCCACTGCTATAAAATGTTAGGTTAGGTAGGCGTAGCCCTTTCAGATTTCCAAGGTGGGGCCCATGCTTGTTTGCTCTGGACACCGTTGTGTCAGTCTGAAGGTTGGTATATGTCTCTTACCTGATGCTAGGGTTGTAGCCAGTTATATGCATGTTGTACTCAAACCTGAATGTTGCTGCTTCCAGTATACACATCTCAGTGTAGACATGTATGCACCCCTCCAAATGCTAACACAGGATAAATGGGAGTATGTACTTTTTTCTGACTTACACAATTAACTGCCATACAAATGTGGTTATTGCACTGTATTCCTGTGGCCAGTATTAATCCTGGTCTGATACTGTGTGGTGTTTGTAAGGTGCTACTGTAACATTATTCCCTGCTAGGATGGCTGCTTCTCCTTTCACAGTCATGTCATGCAATTCCACAACCACCGCTGGTAAAGACCCACAGAAAAGGACTTGTGTTATACCATTCCTAATTTCCATTTACATTCCCTCATTGTAATGCATGATATATTTATTTCAGAACCAAGTTATTTGTATATCTGCTGTGGCATAGTGGTAATTCATGCAGTCTATTGTGTCAATGGTTGGAGTTCGAGACTGGCAGAGGTTTTTTTCTTTTGCTGCTCAGCAGAACAAGGGCCCTGCCATAGAGTGACTAAGACACTTTTAAGCAGTTGTAAGCGGGTTTGTGTGATGCTTAGCTAAGCGTACACATGCGCACACTCGCTTAATCCCACTTACTACTGCTTACAAGTGCTTCCTCCCGCTAACCCCCGCAATAATTTCTTTTAAAGAAAAGAAAATGGGGAGATAGGAAAGTGGTGAAAAAGGAGGCACAAAGAGGGACAGACAGTAGGTAAACAAGCTCGGGATGGGCAGGATGAGTGTAGGGAAGGTCCATAGCTGCCCCATTTCTTTAACAGCAACAGCTGTGCATATGCAATGAATTTGGAGTGAAATTTAAAACCTTCCACCCCTGGGAGAGGGGTGAGGACAACAAAGTATGTTGTACTGCCAATTCTAATTATCAGCTTACATGTTTGTCCGATGGACATGTGTGCGAAATGGGCAGCTGTGTATGGGGTGTAATTTTTTTGTGGGTACATATTGCCCTGTTTTTTTTTTTTCAGGTGAGAGTGGGAAGTGAGGTAGAGGAAGTAGGTATGTCTGGGGAGGTAGGTTGGGAAGGTAAACAGACAAGACAGACAAGATGCATACAGGGGCGGTGTATGACACATGGGGTGGGTGAACACAATTGACGGGATCGGATGTTTGGAAATCGCAAGCCCATGAGCCCACAGATGGTAACAGTGGAACTGAGATCCCCACCCATGGGCAGTCACCACTGAACCTTCACAGCCCCGAGGGTGGCTGTGCTGGGGGCTGCATTGGACGGGCAGGCTCACCTGTGAGATGTGCCACTCTCAGCTCGAGCTGGCGTAGGGGATCAGCGACTGAACACTGGATCTCCCTACGCACCACAGCCCGGACCCTTCGAAGGGTGACAGGTGGCCCTTCTCCACCCACACTTGCACGGGGGGGCGAGCCTCATCCCCTGCAGCACTTCCACCCGAAGGTGGCACAGGACCAATGGAGGAGGGGAGCCCGGGCTGGGCACTGGACTTGCTGGTGCCAGATGCACTCGCCAGCTGAGGAGGGACAGGTGGGTCCGCTGGGACCGGCCTTCTCATACGTTCTGTGATTAGGTGTGTTTAATTACAACATAAGCAAAACAACATTCCAGATTAGTTGTAACAGCATACAGTAATATTCCCATTGACCCAACACACCAAGGTTACAACAGTTGAACAGCAAGCATAACATATGCATATATTGAACCACAGTGGATATTCCAACAGCATGCAGGGATGTTTGGTAGCAACAGGCCACCATGACTGTGGTGTTTAAACAGGGCACATGCATCAACGTGAATGCAAATATTTATAGAACAATAGGACATATGTCCCAACAAATATTTAAGATTACACATACCCACTGAGGTGTGGAATTGCACGGTTTATGCACATACAGTAGGGTGTAGAAAAAACCTCGGTTAACATCTTATAATGACCTTTTAGTCTACACTACATTCCTAATGACTGCAAGTGTATATCCCCTACATGTATTATTACACTTGCCACCATACATTAGGTTGTGTAATGGGTTTGGCTAGTTCAATATATGCCTGACCTATATCTGACATACTAACTGTCTAGGATGCAGATGTTACTGCTTCATATTTCTTGATTGCAGTTATATTTCTTTACCTACATATCTGGGATGTTTTCACATGACATTTTCGCTTCGATTTGTACACAACCCTGCATTTCTTGACACACACTCACATTTCTGGGGAACACATAACATGCTACACGTGTGCCAGGTTTACTTATTCATGCCAGCCAGTAACCAACTGTTGTGGACTGTATATATGTTACACAGGTACTAGCACTTCCATCACCCACTTTATATGGGACTGCACAACTCTGGGTTGCCAGCACCTTTTCAAACAGTACTGTTTGTATAATGCAAGGGTACAACAACATTTCAGACTCCGTGACACAGACACACTCTGGGTTTTAGACCTTTATTAATGACATTACACACTTTTCCACAATCTCACTCCTTTATTTGTTTTAACGGTGTATATGGCAGACATGTTCAAGTCATATTATACCTTTATTAATAGGTTAGAACACTCTTTTTTTCAGGCTCACTCACTTATTTTATATGACAGTGCCTGCAGAGATATTATTCCAGACATATGTTACCTTTCTTAATGGGTTACTACACTCTTTTTCTGCCTCTCTGGCGTTTTTATCTGATAGTACATGCAGAGGACTTATTCAGGCAATTTTATGGCTGTATTATTGGACTACAACACTTTCTTTCATGCTCTCTCCCATATTTTATATAACAATACATGCAGAATAATCACTAACCTGCCTGGTGGTGCAGCCTTAGCAGCCTATCAGCATAGGCTTGCTGATTCGTAGCACGGTCACCTGCAGCTGTAAAGTAAATGAAGGGATATTGAGACATACCTATCCATTATACATACTCCATTATCAATTCTTACATACTGCATTCCATGGCTACATACTCAGTTGTGGGGCATCCCGCATCCCATGGGCTTCCTGTATCCATTGGTTCAGGCAGCCCTGCTTTCGTCTCTTCAGGTCTGCATGGTGGTGACAGACCTGCTCACCAGTCCGAGGAACGCCTGTGGCACTGGTGAGGTCACGAGCTAACCGGTTCCAAGCCTCTGCCTTGTACTCCGTCCCTTGGAACTGGCCCTGCAGGAGTCTTGACTCGTGACAGTGGACAAGGAGCCAAACCATGTATTTGGACTCCTCGATGCCCCAACGTTGTGCTTGGAAGCGTGTTCTCTCTCCAACACCAGACATTCTAACTGCAGATGTGAGCTACAATCAGTTATGGCACGTATACCCGCTTGTGGGGTTTAAATATGCTGCATTTCCCACACTTTTTTGTGATTGGCCATTTTGTAAAATTCTCGGCTGACTGCAGACCTGCTTAGTAATGGTTAAACTACCATTCGTAAGTATATGAACATTAACAGTGGCTGTTTCCCCTATGTTGTCATGGCTTAGTGGTTCTGTACTTTGCTTCTGATGCACAGAGTATTGAGTTCGAACCTTGTCATTCATTTTATTTTCATACTATCCAGACAGGCTAGGGGTTGTGGCTGCATTTAAGCAACTTTGCTCTAAGTTGCTCCTTGGTGCCCTATGGTGCCCTGGTTGGCGTGGCGCACACGTCCACGCAAACACATTGCGCTAGGTAAAGCGCTATTAAACTATGGGCAACTCTACTGCGCTGGGTAAAGCGCTATTAAACTATGGACAACTCTATTGTGCTGGGTAAAGCGCTATTAAACTATGGGCAACTCTATTGCACTGGGTAAAGTGCTGCTTAACTGCAGGCAATTTTATATCAAGATCCTTTAAAATATTTATTTTGTTCACTGATACATTGGCCATTTCACTGCTTTTTAGTAATGTTTAAACATATTTGTCAGGTATTATTTCATATACTGATTTAAAAAATAAATACGAAGGGGAGTGGTGGGACTCAAACCGTGAATGCCTCTTCTTTCTGCGAATGCTCTACCATTACTCTATTGCTATTTGGTGTGATTTGCATAAACATTCTTTCTTATGCTCTTCCATGTCAGAATTGCTAACTCTAGCTAAGCAATTGGCACACACGCGCAAATACGGGCAGCTATTTTGGGAATTTAAAAAAAATAAATGTAATGTTTTGCGTTTTCGAACTGTGATAGGGGTTTACAATATCAGGGAGTGTGGTGTTGGGTGCAGGGACATTTGAGCGGACTCGCTCTTCTGTATTTGCTTTTTTTTACTTTTAAAACACTTGCAGGGGCATAGACATTTAGACTGCTCAGCAGTCGGACATGCCCCCTGCTTTTTTACACGGTCCGTGTAAGACTTACGGTTGAGTCAGCGTGCCCTCATGCATATTCATGGCACGCTGATGTCATACTATTCAACTGCAGCCTCCGAGTAAGACTTATTAAGTCTTACATGGAGGATTCGTGAATCCGGGGGAATATTTAATTCTAAAACCCTTTAGCTGCAAAGAACATAGTGTTTAGTGATTTGCTGTTCTTAGTTTGTACTTTAAGCATGGTACTATTATTTTTGTGCATTTGAGAATGACAGGCAGCACAGTTACACAGTGGATAGTGTGTGTGTGTGTGTGTGTGTGTGTGTGTGTGTGTGTGTGTGTGTGTGTGTATGTGTGTGTGTGTGTTTGAAAACAAGTCTCTTGAGTGAAGACCTCTATCATCCTGAGATCAAAGATACTAGGAGGTTCTGGTTTGTCCTCGGGGCATGATAAATTTGAGAGGTAATAGTCAGAAAACAGATGTTTGCAAATAAGGGTAGTTAGGAGTGACATAATTTTTAGGTAAAAGGAGATAGTTTGGTTTGGTTAATGAGATTTAGTGACATTATCATCTGCTGGTCAGGGAAGACAATTTACATTTTATTTAGTGTTATTTGTAGTCTAGGAATGCTAGCAGTAAATTCAGGGGTTAAGATAAAAAGAGCATATGAATTAAGACAGTTTTTTAACAACAGACATTTATGCGTCTAAGGATTACCATCCGTAGTGCCTAATATTGGTATGTAGATCACAAACTGTTTTCTTAAATATCAAGTTAGTATGATAAGGAGATGTTAAGAGAGAGTCTACAATGGCTCAAAGCACTTGTTAAAACAGGAGGTTTATGGAACACTCAATTGTTAGAGTCTCAGAGAGTTAGTGGGGGAGGCTATAAAGTCAGTGGACCATGTATAAACCATTGTTTGACTTTTTAAGGTACTGACTAATAATTGCTTAGCAGTGTACAGGCTATCTATATCTGCAATATACCACTTTTAGCATTTCTGTAAGGAAGGGACATCATCTCTTGCCCTTAGTAAAATAAGTCCATTAGCAAGGATTGACAAAGAAGGATGGGGCATGTTAGAAGACAATTTATGTAAAGTGAAGGGAGAAGGTCCCAAAATGGAACCTGCAGGAGCTCTTGATTGTCAAGCATCAGAGGCAGAGCAGATGTTGGTAGGCTTTAACCATTTGAATTGTCCTTCCCTAAATCCTGACTCATCAAGATGGCAAGGAAGTTAAAGTCCAAAAAAGAAATAAACACAGGTCAAAAAGTCTTTGGCAAAACACAAAAACATATGCACAAAGACATTTGCAAATCTCAGTTTATCAAGATTTCATGGGATATCTGAAGACTTCACCTGAAAAAAATATTTCGGCACACTATCATAAAAATGCATAATAACATATAAGTATTTAATAATCAAAGGATTCTTGTAATCTAAAGGCTTCAGAAAAAAGTCATATCTTCCACTTTTGTTTACTGACAAAACGTAATAAGGCAGGAACATGTCTGTGGATAGTGGGATAATAATTTGCTGTTCAATTATTAAAAACTTGTGCCTCTGCAAATTCTTAAGCCAGTGTGGTAAAACATTGTAAGAGGAAAATCAGTTCTCAATGATATTATAACAAAATAAGATTCCCAATTTTTTTATAAGGATGCCTTAATGTCAAGATGACTTAATAGTGACACACAATCTACCATGTTAAAGGCAAGTCTGAAATTCATGAGAGAGATCCTATAGATAAATGGATTGACTACATAAACAGTTACCACACTGAGATAGGAGAGGTATAAAGTAAGTGTCAGCAGGCATGCTTTCATCAGGTAAAGTAAGCCTTTGTTTTTTTTTTTACTTCTGTAGTTGTAATCTTGTAAAACAAGGACAGTAGTGCTAGGACGAAATCATGTAGCATGATAGAAGGAGAGTTTAGTGCAAGACAAAATGACCTAATGCACTACAAGAGTCAGATTGTAGGAAAAAAATCCTAAACACAATCCACTAACTCCCTAGTGGTGGGACTGGACTTGCATGGGAGAGTTACTGAAAAGAAGAATTTCTGGAAGACTCTCCAGTAATCATCTTTTTACAATACTTTATTGTTGTTATTAAGCAAACATATTTAAAATATTTATATTCTGAATGATGTCATACCATTTTACATTACATACATTGTTCATCTAGCTTGATTATAATACCATGCACCTCAGTCTTATATTGCTATATTTTTCACCATACTCACAAAATTAAAACTTACCAGGGCATACTTCTAACCATTTGGGTTATAGTTGTGATAGAAACAAATCATATAATAATCACACATACTTTACTGTTTCTAACTTCTATTTTTCGTATCTGAGATAAACAGTGGAGGTAGCATTTAATCACCCAAATCCCTTACTGCCACAAATCTCAACGTCTATAAATATATATATTTATATGTATATATATATATATATATATATATATATATATATATATATATATATATTTTTTTTTTTCCTGCACACTTGCCATCCGTTTGTATCATGTCTTTTATCTGTAGGATTATTTTGATTAAGGTTATTCTAAATTAGTTTTCTTATGATGCGTTACTTACTAACCTGTCTCCCAAGATCTTTCTTAAGTAAAACAAGCACACACACAAATCACATTGCCCAAAGATAACATTATGCTAAAACTCTACTAATACCTTCCCCATCCACTACTTCCCTTAGAGTATAGCCATTAACAAACTTTCCTCCCACTGCTTGTACCTGTACAGCCAGATTTTATCCTATCCATTTTATTGCATTGGAGGTAAATTACTTTGTATTTTTTTATACTTGAATTTGAATGCTAATAATATTTATGCTGCACAAGAAGCCTCACACATTTTCTTCATCTGATATAAATGACTTCAGTTTGGTTGCTTTTAAAATAAAAGAAAAAAAAGAAGGTAGGATGACCTCTTCACATTATGGTACTCTTCCAAAATGTTATCCACAAGAATGATTTAATCTTCCCATGCTCTTGTTGTAACTTGAAATGTACAGTCCTGCACAGTTCTTTCATTAGTCTGTATAAGCTTTACTTTACATGCAGCTACTTTCTTGGTTTAATCAAAGATTAAACTTTCCTTGTGCTTCAATAGCTTAAATACATAACAATCTGTCTTACTTTCAACATACAATGGATAAAGAAAATTAGGAAAACCTATCTGTGCTGTATTGGCCTTTCAAATTGCTGTCCATTAGAATGGTTACTACTTTACCATATTCTTAGTTATAGCTCAAAACTATATTAATATATCATCAGCCCTTACTCATAGTTTCATTTTGTTTGCATACCACATGTGCACTAGCATAAATCTTCCATGCCATTAACATTCACCCTGTATTATAAAAGATACAGACTGGGATTCAGAAAAGTATCTCATCACTTATGTAAATTGCTGTGACCAAAAGTAGCAGTCTATATGCACATGGGAAATGTAATTCAGAGTCACAATTAGTCACATTGAGGAAAAACCTCATTGTCAGATCATTTGCATGTCTCTTAAATCACGTTACAACCAGCACTAATCAGCACCTTCTTGTGGTAATCACCACTGGTGGACCATGCATCATGATGGCAATGCCACCCTCCTCATTCACTCTCACACACACACACACACACACACACACATGCACACATACGCACGCACACACACATGCACACACACCTCATAGAAAGCAAAGCTTCCTCGCAAAACAGGACCAGACACTGCTGTAAGGTAATAAGCGCTTTTGTTCCCTTTACTACACAAAACGGAACTTCATCAGATAAAACCACCTTACACACTTCTTTCTTTTATACAACCAGTCATTCATTTGTGTCAGTAGAAATTCACATTTAAATACCATTTTTTATAAAAACACACTTTTTAAAAAAATCTCTGACAATATATTACACTTCTAGTACCTAAACGTAAAATTACAATACTCCTAAATACAAGATAACCTCATACCTAATTTCAGTGTGTGTAGTATTACTGTTTATTTTTTATTTTTTGTTTTGTATTTTCTATTTTCCATTTAACAACTGTATAACCTACACATTAATTGTGGAGAAATCTGCTCTAAACTCTATCCGATTTCAATGCCAGTAAACTACTAATAGACACCCTATCATTGATACCGGGGAAACATGTAGCATTTAATAAAGTCTGCCAATGTGTTTCCCTATGTTCCAAAAAATTAGTCCAATTCTCCCCTCACTCGTGTCTTGAAAACTTTTCAGTACACAAAAGAGGAATTTCCTGAAATTGTTGCAATTAGCACTGTGTCTATATAATCATTTGCTCATTATTAAATATTTTATTAAATTGTATTGTGGCTGGTCATTTAGAGTTTTCTTTAGCGATTTGGGAGTGCTTATATCTATGACTTCCCAGGCCACTCCAAAAGTCTGGCTGCTTTAGGTCATTTGCTATAATTTGTTTTAATATCTGATTTTCATAATTGGGACACCCCTTTAAAAAGGCATGGAGGCTCTCTGATTGGTGGCAGAGTGTTACTGTATTTTGAGGAAGGGAAACAGCTGGATATCTGTGTCAGCTTTCCCAGACGTGTTTGGATGTATGACATTTAGTTTATTTAAGTCTGAGTGTATCAGAGGTCTTAAACTGGGACACATTGCTCTGAAGTGTGTAATAAGGAGTTACATTAAGGCTGGACAGAAGTATACAGTCTAGTCCCAGGTTATAGAGTGTGTTCCTGTTGTGCTTTTAGGGCAAATTGTGAAATATTACTCCTGTTTAAGTGACAGTCTCATACTGGAGTCAGAAGTGAGGACTGAAGCTCCTTAGTTACTGACCCAGGATAGGAAGGGATGTCACATTATTATTGGCAATCCAGTGGGATATTATCCATACATCACAGAGCACATGGCTAATTAGCATAAGTCATTACTCCAGAATGCCTCATTAGCATTTAGCATGGCCATGGAGCTGGCCCACTGTGATAATTCTACAGATGGTGTAGAATCACTGTGGTGGGTCTATCTCTGAAATGGAATGGGCTTCCATCAGTGGATTTCTGCCCACATTAGGGCTTACCACTAGAGGTAACCCCTTCTGAATTCCAACCATAGTGTTCAGTAGAAGAAAAAGTCTTTTTTCCAATAAATATAGACATTAAATAGACATATAAACATGTAATTGGTTCTTCTCCACATATCGTAAATAATTAACAGTCTTAATAATCATCTATTATGAATATTTTTAATACAAATATTCAAATAAAAAAATGTTTTCCTGCTCTCTTCAAAACCTGGTAAATGCAAGTGTCAATAATTGGAATTATTTTATAATAACAAAAAACATGTAGGAGAAATCCCTTCATGCTATACATTTATTTGTAGGTGATTAATAATTCATCACATTTTAGAGAAAACTCATAGTTTACATTTCCTTATGGGTGACCCTCACTACAAACCACAATATTTGATATATCTTCAAACCCTATAATTATTAGCAATCTGAAGTCAGCTAAATTATAATTAGCATAAACATACACAAGTCTATCAGACTTAAATTTCAACTCCCTTATCTTTCACGAATTACTATCAGTAAATTGAAAACAACTGCATACCCAAAAGACATGCTGGTTTTAGCCTTTCATATTCATTTCATTGAGTATGTTTTTAGGAAAAACAAAGTATATAAGTAACACCCCCACCCTATATTTGAGATTTTCTTGTTTATTAAGTGGCTAGTACTTCACCATATTCTAACTGAAACTCACAAATCACAAAAGATGCAAGGCAAGTCCACTCATGTTATATACTTATTCCTACTTATTATTTACCAAGGTGATTAATGCTTCACTATATTCTAGTGGAAACTCATAATTTACATTTTCATATGGTTAACCTTCACTATATATCGCAGAATTCAAACTATCATGGAAATATTAAATTAAATGTAAGCATTGTTTACAAACTTTTGTTATTGACATTTTAAAGAAACGTCATATTTAGCACAATCTCAAAACTACTAACAGATATGTAGAACAATTGGGTACAATCTCTCCTACTTGCAAGCACTACCATAAATAATTAAATATGAAAGCAGTTACTTGGTGGCAATGAAGAGTTACCAAATAGCTGGGTAACTGCAGCAGAGCTAGTAAGGGAGATGGCTAGAAAGGTGCTTGGTATGACATCTGGACAGAGGAAGGACGACAAAGAGACATGGTGGTGGAATGAGGAAGTACAGGAGAGCATACAGAGAAAGAGGTTGGCAAAGAAGAAGTGGGATTGTCAGAGAGATGAAGAAAGTAGACAGGAGTAAAAGGAGATGAGGTGCATGGCAAAGAGAGAAGTGGCGAAGGCTAAGGATAAGGCATACGAAGAGTTGTATGAAAGGTTGGACACTAAGGAGGGAGAAAAATACCTGTACCGATTGTCTAGACAGAGGGACCGAGCTAGGAAAGATGTGCAGCAGATAAAGGTGATAAAGGATAATGAGGGAAACATACTCACAAGCGAGGAGAGTGTGTTGAGGAGATGGAAAGAGTACTTTGAGGGGTTAATGAATGAAGAGAATGAGAGAGAGAGAGAAGGTTGGATGATGTGGGGATAGTGAATCATGAAGTACAATGGATTAGCAAGGAGCAAGTAAGGATAGCTATGAAGAGGATGAAGAATGGAAAGGCTGTTGGTACAGATGACATACCTGGAAGCATGGAGGTGTTTAGGTGAAATGGCAGCGGAGTTTTTAACCGGATTGTTTAATGAAATCTTGGAAATTGAGAGAATGCCTGAGGAATGGAGAAGTGTTTTGGTACTGATTTTATGAATAAGGGGGATGTGCAGAGCTGTAGTAATTACAGAGGGATTAAATTGATCAGTCACAGCATGAAGTTATGGGAAAGAGTAGTGGAAGTTAGGTTAAGAAGGGACGTGATGATTAGTAATCAGCAGTATGGTTTCATGCTGGGAAAGAGCACTACAGATGCGATGTTTGCTCTGAGAGTGTTGATGGAGAAGTACAGAGAAGGTCAGAAGGAGTTGCATTGTATTTTTGTAGACTTAGAGAAAGCATATGACAGGGTGCCTAGAGAGGAGTTGTGGTATTGTATGAGGAAGTCGGGAGTGTCAGAGAAGTATGTAAGAGTGGTACAGGATATGTACGAGGGTAGTGTGACAGCGGTGAGGTCTGCGGTTGGAGTGACAGATGCATTTAAGGTGGAGGTGAGATTACATCAAGGATCAGCTCTGATCCCTTTCTTATTTGCAATGGTGATGGACAAGTTGACAGACAAGATCAGACAGGAGTCCCCATGGACTATAATGTTTGCAGATGACATTGTAATCTGTAGTGAGAGTAGGGAACAGGTGGAGATGACCCTGGAGAGATGGAGATATGCTCTAGAGAGAAGAGAGATGAAGGTCAGCAGGACTAAGACAGAATATATGTGTGTGAATGAGAGGGAGGATGCAAGGAGTACAGGTGGTGAAGCTGGATGAGTTTAAATACTTGGGATCAATAGTTCAGAGTAATGGTGAAGGTGGAAGAGAGGTGAAGAAGAGAGTACAGGCAGGATGGAGTGGGTGGAGAAGAGTGTCAGGAGTGATTTGTGATAGATGAGTACCAGTAAGAGTGAAAGGGAAGATCTACAAGAGGATAGTGAGACCAGCTATGTTATATGGGTTGGAGACAATGGCATTGACAAAAAGGAAGGAGTTTGAGCTGGATGTGGCAGAGTTAAAGATGTTAAGATTTGCACTGGGTGTGACACGGGTGGACAGGATTAGGAATAAGTATATTAGAGCATCAGCCCAGGTTGGAAGGTTTGGAGACAAAGCCAGAGAGGCAAGATTACGTTGGTTTGGACATGTGCTGAGGAGAGATGCTGAGTATGATGGGAAAAAGATGCTAAGGATGAAGCTAACATGTAACAGGAAAAGCGGAAGGCCTAAGATAAGGTTTATGGATGTGGTGAGAGAGGACATGCAGGTGGTTGGTGTGACAGAGCAAGATGCAGAGGACAGGAAGAAATGGAAACAGATGATCTGCTGTGGTGACCCCTAATGGGAACAGCCAAAAGAAGATGATGATGCCTTTCACATCTGCTCACTGGGTAAACCTTTCAATGAGTTGCATTTTGCTAAACATACCCATGCTACAGTTTTGTTCATAACATAAAATACAACTTTCCAGTGTATCCAGCTATCTTGACCAAGGAAATACATATGTGTCTGTTCTCACTTTAATCAGATCTCTCTTCCCTTTCATCCTCTGTTTCTCCAGAAAATCAACCTCTCAGCTTCAAAGTCTCTTTGCTTTTTGTTCCATCTGTAGTTGGGTTAGTTTCAAGCATAGTTCTTTTATTTTTCCAAATTGCTTCATATGGGCTAGCAAAAAAAAAAAATAATAATAATACTTTACCAGTCCAGAATACCTTCAAAGTATAAAGGAATAGCAACATAAATTTCACCATTCTTCATATGCATTCCTTTGGCACTTCTACAAAAGTGATGTGTCAGGGTCACTTTAGAGAAATCATGCTTTACAAACACATATATTCTGGCCACTAATAACTTTCTACTCAGCTTCACAACTTTCATAGTACTTATTCATTCTCACAACATGTCAAAAATCCTATCATTATCAACCTAGACTTCTTATATTTTACTTCTGATTCTGGCAATGGCAAATGTGGCTATTCCCAACAAATCTTTCAAAAAAGTAGTTTACGCTGCCATTTTGGTTTTCACGTATTGCATCTGATTGTCTCCTTATTTCTAAAAAAGATACAGCCTGAAATTTTTCTTTCTTGCCTTATCTTCCATTATTATTAAATGCTGCTCAATCTGTTCATTATGCTTTTCCATCTCATCTGCCTTATCCAGAATGCCATACATCTGCTGTTTCACAGGAACAGTGACTGCCTGATTGTCATGCAGGAAATCTGTTTCATCCATTGTAACCAGTCTGGAGATCCATGAATTTGGATGAGTGGCATTTGACTGAATCATATAACATTGAACAAATATTCTTGAAAACTAATTTCACTTAAAACTCGTTTTGTTGAATCACAATTTATAGCAACTGCAGATGTTTTATACATAGCAGGCTTTAGGCAGCTGCTGGGGCCCCCAGCCACAGCAAGTTATCTACACTGATATGTTATAACATGTCTGTTAAACCAATAAAAGTTAGTACAGCAATCCTGTATACTTGGAAAAGAGAACTGGCACACATTGTTGAAATCAATAATTGCAGTGACAATCCAAGGGTAAAACAGCAGGCATGACTACATAATACAAAACTATTTATAAAAAACAACCACAGTCCAACACTTTCATAGCTTCATAGGTAGGTACTAGGCTATTAGCCCTAGGGCCTATATAAGCCTAGCCAAAAAGGTACCCTGGCTTTCGCAACCCAAGAAAATTATTTTCCTGTGCCCCTGTCGAGCAGAGCCACAGAAGTGACCCCTGGGGTGAATTTCCTATTTCCCATTCAATCATCAAGATTTTTCTTGAAGAGTGCTAATGAGGAGCTCTGTTTGACATAGATAGGTAGTCTGTTCCATAGTATGGAAAGTCTCTGGGACAGGAATCTATCCCTCCAGCATGTTCTGTTTCTTGTGGTGACAAGGTTTAGGTCCCTAGAGCGTGTAACTCGGAGGGATTGGGATTTCTTTAAGTGGAGCATGTCCAACAACCCTGGGTTTGACATAGCTTTGTATGTTAGGCAGAAATCGCCTCTGAGCAGACGATATGCAATGGTGTAAAGCTGGAGTTTTTTGAGACGGTCTGTGTAGGACATCTGTTTCAGGCCAGTAAACCTCTTTGTGAGGTATTTCTATGGCCTTTCCAGTTGTTGTAGATGTCTTGTGAAGTACATACCAAAAGGGGCGTTGTACTCTATAATGGGTTTAATGAGTGATGAGTAGAGGGGATCAATGACCTCTTTTTTTCTGGATGAGAAACCTTTTGTGATGAGTTGAGCCACATAGAAGGATTTCCAAACCACTGTGGCGATGTGATTATCAAAGGAGAGACTACTGTCCACCTGTGTCCCAAGGTCTCTTATCACACTTTCAGTGTTAAGTAGACTACCACTTACGTGGTAGTTCATGGGTACAGAGTTTTTACCAAAGGGGATGACAATACACTTTTTGGCATTGAGCTTCAGGCCATGGCTTTGACACCAGGCATCTGTCTCAGTGAGGCTCTTTTATAGTCTGTCCACATCATTAGGAGTTTCGATTATGGCTCCAAGTTTGCAGTTATCTGCAAACTTTGTTAGCCAAAGACCTTCTGTGTTAGCCTGTACTTCAGAGAAGTAGATACCAAACAGGAGAGGGCCCAGGACTGAACCCTGTGGAACTCCACTTGTCACTGGTCTGAAGTCGGATTTGGAGTCTGCTACTTTCACAGTGTGGGTTCTGTCCGTGAGCCAGTTGGCAACCCATCTTGTGACATAGGGATTTATACCTAGTTTAGTGAGCTTATCTATAAATTCCAGAGTGCGGGATGGTGTCGAAAGTCTTGGCGAGATCTAGATAAGCTGTGTGAACCACCTTACCCTCATCTATGGCTTTGGTGACTGCTTCAAAGAAGTCAATCAGGTTTAGGAGACATGATCTGCCTTTTACAAACCTGAACTGGGTAGGGTCCAGATTTTGGAGATTACCAATGTCTTTGTTTATGAGTTCCATGATGATACATTCCATGGCCTTGCAGACCAGGCTCATCAGGCTAATGGCGCGGTAGTTCCCGGGGTCAGTTGTGGCTCCCCCTTTGTGGAGTGGGACAACCATCGCGGTGCACCATTCAGTGGGCACAAAGCCTGAGGTGAGGCTATAATTGAACATGGTACTTAAGTAGGGTGCCAGTTCATTCTGTAGTTCATGTAGAACACAGTCTGGGATATTGCCAGGTCCCATGGATGCTGTGTTCTTGGCTTTGGAGAGGGTGTGTTTTACCTGTGCAGCCGTGATTACAGGAACTTTGCATTCTTCCAGTATAGAAGTGGGCTCTCTAGGGGGTGAGAGGGGAGTAAAGTTAGCACTGAACCTATCTGCCAGGATGTTGGCAGTATCAGTTGGTTCTGTATATTTAGTGCCATTGTGCTGTAACTCAGAGCAGATCTGAGTGTTGCCATTGAGATTCTTGACATAGCTATAGAATGCTTTGTGGTTGTCTTTAGAGTCAGTGGCAATTTTGTTTTTGTAACTAGCTTTGGAGGATTTTATGAGGGATCTCAGCTTCTTACTGAGGTTGACCAGGGAGTTCCTCCAGTCAAGGGATTTTACTCTGTTTTGCAACAGTTTCTTTCTTCTGTTGTAGAGTTTGTTTATGGCAGGGGATCACCAGCTTGGCTTCCTTTTTTTGGAGGATAGCATCTTGGTTCTATTAGGAATAGCATGATCCATGCACTCGTGTAAGTGCTTATAACGTGCATTTGTGTAGGATTCAGCAGTTGTACCTCTATTGTCAGTCTGCATGGGTGTCATGATGTTTGCCACTTCTGTCTTAAGAAGTGTGAAGTTAGCTTTGGAGAAGTTTTTTATGGTGGTTTCCCTAATTGGGGGTTGAGGCAGGATGTGGATGTCTAGGGTGATTAGCTTGTGGTCGGATATGACCAACGAGGAATTGACCTCTGGTGTGGAACACCGGTTGCTCATGTTGGTAATGACCAGATCTAGGATATTGCTGCCCCTGGTGGGGGTGTGAATAACTTGATCCAAGGCATTGGAATTTATGAATTTCAGAAAACATTGAGCAAAAGAGTTGATACATGAGTAGTTTTCCCAGTTAATGGTGGGGTAGTTGAAATCGCCCATTATTAGGGTGTTGGGTTGTACCCTAATACTTTCCAGTGTATCAAGAAATGGGGAGTGGGAATCCTGGGGCATGGTGGGGGGTCTGTAGCAAGCACAATTTGGATTGTGGTCTTGCCCAGACTTAGTTGCACTTGGATAATCTCACATGCATTATGCTGTGCAACTAGCCTGGAGGTGTGGATATCCTTAATGAATATGGACATGCCTCCACCTTTAGTGCTTTGTTCTGGGTTAGGTGGCCAAAAGGTGTGGTATGAATTATAGTCTGGTAATGCAGGGGTGCTCTCTGGAGCTTTGAACCAGGTCTCTGTCACTGCACAGATGTTGATGTTCTCCATTTTAAGGAGTGCCTTGAGTGAGTGCATTTTGAGGTTTAGACTTCTAGCATCAAGTAGCATTACCCTCAGATTTTGCTTGCTTGTACCTGTTATGGTGGTGAATTTGTCATTTGAACCTTGCCTAAAAAAGGCACTATAGGAGTGGCAAGAGCCTTACCCAGTATCCGGAATCCCATGGGCGACAGGTGCAGGCCATCTCTGGCAAAGCATTGTGGTCTGTCGATCATGTCATCCCAGGCAGACAAATACTGGATCCCCTTAGAATGACACCAGAAGCTTAGCCAATTGTTGAAGTCAATCATTTTGTCCTTGTACTGTGGTATCATTCTGGGTGATGGCAGGATGCTACTCAGGGCTAGAGTCATACCTGCCTGGGCTACAAGATTGGAGAGCTCCTCCATGTCTCTTTTCATCCCTTACAAATGGGACTTCTTCAGTTCTGAAGTTCCTAGTCCTTTGTCTGGTTACATGAACACACTCTGTATTTTATTTACTAATCATGTAAACTTACTAACTCAGGTGGGTAATAATAACTCAGCTTAGGTCTTCCCTGAAATAAAAATAAGACTGAAATTCTTTTCTCACTCATGATTTTTGTTTAGACCACTGTTGGATTAAAAGGTTGGGAAAATGCTCTAAAATGCATCCTACAGAATCAATAACCCCTATAGCTTCTAGAGGTGCCAGCTTAATTCATTTATTTCCTAAATAGTTTTTACTGTTCTGTCTTTGTCAGGAAAGGTGTGTCAAAAGGATGAAAGGAAAACTAAAGCTGAACCACAATTTATTTGCTTAATCATAATTTCTGTTCAAGCCATTTTTGGATGAAAAGGTTGTGTAAAAAGAAAAAACAGTTAATGCTCATCAGAGCATATAGAAAGTTATGGCAGCTTTAAAAGGCTGAATAGTAAGGAAGAAAAAAAGAAATGTGCATGGTATGGGGCGCCCAAGATGGGGGGGCAGAGGGGAGCACTGGAGGATATGTGTGGCAGAGGATGCAAAAAAATAGGCAGTGCCTAGGGTGCGAATTCCAGCCCTGTACATAGACTTATTGTAGTGCATCTATCATTGTTGTAACTAAATGCCAGTAATTGGGCATGTCCTTTTGTGAGATGTACCAACACAGTGTGGTAAACAGGCCTGTCATAATAGAAGAGTAGTGAAGCTACAGATCATCGTGTGTCTACTACTGCTAAAAGTTTGCAGCATGAACTAAAAAGTTGCTTAGGAGGGGCAGCAGTGATAGGGCGATACTTAGACTGAAAGCGCCTAGGGGGTCCCCAACTTGACACTTGCTGGGGGCCCCCAAAATGCTAACTCCAGCCCTGGTTTTATAGTATGCAATTGAAACTGTACAGAAATGTATACAGATGCTCATCTGCCAATTGCTGAATAATTGGTTAGTAGTATTCTGTAAACAGTTACTGCAGTGATCCATTGTGTGAACTCTTTTTTCTTTTTTCTGCAACCATAGAATTAGTATAGAGAAATAAAGGGGGTGGGAAAAAATTAAGGTACTCTTTTACTCTCTATGATGTTTTCTAAGAATCTGGATTTGATGAAATGAGTTTTGAGTGATATGAGTTTAACACTTTTTTCAATGATTTGTGATTCAGCAAATGTGATTTAATAAAACAATATGTCTGAAGAAGGGTTATAACCGATGTTTGAAGAAGTCTGAAGTTCAGACGAAAAATGCTGTATTTCAGTTGACGTTTAATGTTTTTTACCATTTTATTTTATTCTACAAATAAATGCTTGTGACTACAACTGGGCTGACCGGTGTTTTGAACTCCTCCACACAGTGCTTTTGATTGTTTATTGGTGTATATTCGCACTAGTTCTTCCTTATTTGGATTATTAATTAAACAATATGTTGTAATAATAGCCCTATATGTTTCACACATATTTGAAACAAACCAGTTAGGTTTTATAGTTTCATCCATATGGCTTCCAAACTATCTGCTACTCCATAATGTTCAATCTCAATACTTTTTTTTAGTTTCTGTGCTCACTGGTCATAGAATGTCATGCCCACCCATTTCCAATTCCCTATTATCTTTTCCTTTAAAATACTAGGATTCCACCACACATTCATCTTCTTTCATCACCTAACTATAGAAGATAACTTTATTCATTTACCAAAAACCTCTTCAAATGAAGTACTTTTCTTTACTTTCTAGTGGTTTTTATTTTCAGATGAATGGAGTGAGTGGCCCAAGGAGGTAACCGACTTCAACAAGCACCATGCATGCACATCCCCCTCCCAGTAATATTACTGATGTTCTTCCAAATGTATTTTGGTTGGCCTGTGAACTTCACTTGCTGAATATAAAACTACTCAGCTTTTTCTAGCTTTACACATATCCTTCAAGTGCATCTTAACTCTAAAGAGGGTGAAGATGTGAGGAGACAATTTCTTTCCACTTCTTTCATGCATTATCTCTTTCACAATAGCTTATTTTTACATTCATGGAAAGACAGAAACAGATCAATGTATTCTTCTCATAACAGACAGAATGACTGCATCTTTGATGCCACAGAGACTCATTTTGAAAAGATCCAGGGAGGAGACATCAATGAAGGAGAATGTTTCTTTTTTAAACACCTTTATTGAATTATGACTTTTGACACAGGCAAATTTACATTCATATAAAAGTAACCAAACTATATTAACATAACAAACATTATATTAACATAATAAACATTATACTTCACATATATTGCTATATATCATATAACCTAAGCAATATTACATAAATTAAGTCCTGGCTTTTTTTAAAACAAGAAACATCTTTATTAAACCATCACTTACTACATAGACAATCATACATTTATATAAATGAAAACAATCCACACCGACACAATCCTAGTTGCAAGCATTTTACATCACAAACCATACTGACACACCCCAAATGCAAACATTATACATCACTTATAATCTACCCAATTTTTCTCACTCAAACATTACATAGCTCATTTAAGTCATGCCACCTTTTAAACCTCATTCCTCATTTGTATGTACTGTTCCCACAATTCACATGTATTCTTTGTAGTTTGCTCCTACCCCTTTCTAAAGATCTCACTTCCAGTTGTTTTATCTCTGTTAATATATTCACTACTTCCAGTATAGTTGGTTTAGATTTTGATTTCTATTTTCTAGTAATTGCTTTTTTTGGCAGCCACCATTTTTAGACACATCAAGGTCTTACCATGTCTAGGCAATTCCAATTCTGTATTATAGCTCAGAAAAATTATCTCCCTCATCAGACCAATCTGCCACCCAGCATCTCCGACAGTGCATCCCACAGGGAATCCTTAAAGTCTGCCAACTCACCGCACTCCCAGAAAATATGTTCCCAATTACCTCTTTCTTCTACTTCACTCCTCCAACATTTGTTGTCTGCCTGAGGAAAAATTTGTCTGGAGTCCACTTGGGGTATAAAAATATCTGTGTTAACATTTTCAGGCAAAAATCCTAAATCTTTTAGATTTTGTTGCATATTTGGGAGACATACATATATCTTCCCATTGTTTATTTGTGAATTGCTTTATCCACTCTCCCTTCCTACTCCTTTCTAACCTCCACTGATTGAGTCTTATAGTTATCATGCAATATTTTATATGCTCTATTAATTATTCTTTTTTTAATGGCAGCGTCTGTTCTAGATTCTATTAAAAACTCTACCAGTGCTGGTCTTTCATTTAGAATCCCCTATTTTTTTCACCTTGCCTATACTCTGATATCATTCCCCAATAGGAAGGTAATCTCTGACTGCAGTCCAAATAAATTCTTGGCACCTTCCCATTCTATCATCTTTCCCTCTCTAGTTATTTGTTCCCAATATCATGGTTCCTTTGCCAGTTTTCTCCAATAAATTCCAACCCCCTCTTGTCTGTTGTCTGTATCCCTAACTGCAGTCACCCCTATCTGCAGAATTTCCTTTCTCCATTCCCATGTTGGTTTAGTTCTTAGAATACTTTCTGCTATTTTATGGCTATAATATTCTGTATGATTATTGTTATTTTCCATAAAGGCCTAATTCCAAAATCCCAGTCTCTCCTTCTTTCTTGAGCTTCAACCTGTTTCATCATCATCCCTTTCTACTTTGAATTATACTTTTCTGCTTGAGCTATGTATAGGAGTATTAACTGTGTAGCTCTGAAATACCCCTTCAAATTTGGTAATCCCAGTCTGCCCTGTTCTATGGAAGAATCAGTTTATCCCACTTGAATCTTGCCCTCTTCCCCTCCTAGATAAAGTCCTTCAGTTCTTTATTAATTGCTACCCACAACATCTCCTCTGGTTGATAAAAATATGCCTGACCTGTGTATAAGACTAAAGGGACTAAAAGCACTTTAACTGCTTGTATCTTACTATCCATATCCATATAACAAATCTTCCATTTTCTCAGTTTTTGTATTATCTTTTGTTTAGTGTCTTCCCTCATATGCATAGCTGCCACACTAGAATAATTTTTAATCCATACTCCTAAATACTTCATTTTTGTCATGTCCCCATAAATATGGGTATTCATGAACCAGTTCATGTGTAAGTATATAATTTACTGCTATTGCCTCTGTTTTAGCTTCATTAATTTTGTATCTCGAAAAGATCTGAAACTGTCTCAAAATGTTATGCAACACTATAATGTCTTTTTCTGGTTTTGTCAGGTATAAAATAATATCATCTACAAATAAAGCTAACTTTTCTTGACTACCACAACAATTATATCCTTAAATTTCTGAGTCTCTTACTTTCTTTGCCAATAGTTTTAAATATAATGCAAATAATAAAGAGAAAAGACTGCCTGGTTAATCTTCTCAAGCAAAAATTATCAGAGAGGACCCCACCCACTTTAATTTTTGCTTCCGCTCCCTCAAATACCCTCCTAATCAACCTTATCATTTTCTCAGGAAATGCAAATGCTTCCATTGCCCTGCTCATAAAGTCCCAGTCTACTCTGTCAAATGCTTTCTCTGCATCAAGACCCACCAACAGCAATGGTATTTTCTTACATTCTCCTTCTCTCTGGATCATCAATGTTCTGTTAATGTTTTCAAATGTTTGCCTCCACTCAACAAAGCCACATTGATCCATATCTACCAGTTCTGGCATTACATTTGCCAGTCTTTTAGCCATTATGGACATGAACACTTTATAATCATGGTTTAGGATTGAAATTGGCCTGTATGAAGCTAGATTTGATGGATCTTTACCCTCTTTAGGTATTACACCTACCACTGCTTTCTTCCAGGACAGTGGTACTTCTCATCTTAAAATACTGTTAAAAAAATCTTCCAGATCTTTATCAGTTTTTTTTCCTCCCTAGCTTCCAAACTTCCACAGGAATACCATGTATTCATTCCTGGGGACTTTCCTGTAGATTGGTTACACATAACAATTTTTCTCATCTCCTCCTATCCTAGCCGTTAGTAATTGAGCTTCATCTACCTTTAACCCTGGAATATTTAATTCTTCCATAAATATTTCCATTTGTACCTTTTCTTGATTTTCATATTTCAATGCTTTATAGAGATTCTTATAGAATTTCTGAAATATTTCTAATACCTCTACAGGATATCTTGTTACCTTCCTTGTTGTAGGCTCCCTAAGTTTGGTGGCAGCCCTTTCTACTTTCTGTTGTCTGAGTCATTGTGCTAAACGTTTTAGTGCTGTAATGTTATTATCAAAAAATAGTTGCTTAATAGTAATCTTTCTAAGCTTGTGCATATTATCAAGGTAATCCCTTATTTTCTGCCTAGCATTCTGCAGTTGATCCTCTTCTTCTGTGAGATTCCCCCTATTCTGAATTACTTTAACATTTGTCAGTCCCTCTAAATAATTCTTGTTACTTCTTAACCATAGCTCCTTTTCTTTTATTTCCATCCTATTTTTAAACAACACCTTAAGTTTATCCCACTCCCTAGCTATATTTTCAGAAGAAATTTCTGTTCTCTCTAACAGCTCCTGAATAATCTCCACTACCCATTCAATAACTTCCTCTCTTTTCAACAGATAGGTGGGAAAGTGCCAATGTCTCATTTTATTTTATTACCCAGTGCTTTTATTTTAGCTATTATTGGCACATGATCTGAAATAGTTATTGGATGAGTATCAAGACCTTCAGTTAAAAGTGCATGTTCCTGTGAAATATAAATTCTGTCGAGCCTAGCCCAGTTTTTATACCTTGGGGAATAATATGCAAATTCACTCCAAACTCCTACTACTGAATTCACATCTTCCATGTCAAATATTTTCATAAATTTCTTCAAACATCTGCGCTCATTTGTTATATTTTCCCTTTTGGGCCTCCTGACACATCTTCACTGTGGCAAATCAAATTCTAGTCCCCACCTGCAAGTAATATTCCTTGCTGAAAACTGATTACTTCTCCCAGAATTTTCTTAAGCTCCATTATAGCAGTTTTAGGTGGAATGTAAATACATGCCAGTGTAATCCTTCTCCCTTGCCAGTTGCCATTTAGCAATACAAATCTGCCATTATTATCTTTTTTATCTTATTCTATCACTATTGGAGCTGCTCTTGCAATTAATATAAGTACTCCTCTTTTTCTTTGTCCCACGTATTCTGCTGAATAACCTTCCTGAAAACCTTTCTTTATCAAATTTATATGTTAATGAAGGATAATGTTATGATCCAAATACCAACCAATGTATCCAGAAGGAGAGGTTTCTTGAAGAGTTAAGAAATATCTTCCTGTAATGAGGAAAGACCCACAGTATTTGTTTTTTATTACTTAATGAGGTACACTCATCAGACAAAGGTGACCCTTTTCAGGGGCAAACCAATAACAACTGTCT
Organism: Protopterus annectens; assembly: GCF_019279795.1. Classification (NCBI taxonomy): domain Eukaryota; kingdom Metazoa; phylum Chordata; order Ceratodontiformes; family Protopteridae; genus Protopterus; species Protopterus annectens. The sequence goes on from NC_056748.1 coordinate 825,808,082, forward strand.
GCTTAGGAGACTTGCTCAAGATCATAAAGTAGGCAAGTGGAATCCGAGAGAATCAAACCTAGGAATGCAAGAAGTAGATTGCTAAGAGCTCATAGCCTTAATACTCTGCACTATCTACAAAACTAAATGACAGGTCAGTGGTTGGTGATATTATTAAGATTGATCCTCTGCACTAACTGCTAGACTAAATGACACGGCAGTTGCCATTGATAGCATTAAGGAGGATATTGCTGTCCATAGAATGTTTTGGCATTTATGGCAACCTATTCAAGCAAAAAAAGTGGTGCCAGGAGATAGCATTTCAAAGAGTGAAATGAAGTAAAAAATGAAACAATAGTTGTTACAGATTTGGGCGATCTTGCCCATGTCAGATAAACTCAGGATTCACATTTCTCTGTTTATAGTTTTCAGTTTGTCTGGTATGGTGAAAGGATTATTACTGCAGTACTTTGGGAACAACTAATCTCAGTTAAACACTGGTTTAAAAATATAATAAATCCTTCAGTGTCAGTGCTCTAATAATCATAGCTAACTATGCACTACTCCAATACTAACCATTACTTCTCAGTTCTATCAATCTCACATTGTTTTCATTAAACCCACCATCCATAGCACCATGCTATTCCATAATAACCTATTATTTCTTCTCATTTCTATTGTTCTCATACTTTCAATACGTCCATCAACTTTTCATCACTCTTAAATGCTGCACACCTAATATCTACAGTTACCTTTCTTATTTCTTAGATCCACAATTATACTTCTTATTAAATTACTACTGTTCTTTAATACTTGTTCTTTACACTACAAATTATTTATTATTCAATAACCAATGCAATGCATAATATATTAACATATTTGTATATCCATATCATGTAATGTCTTCTATACCTCTGGTTATTAACTTGTTGAACTCTGTGTAAGTAATTTACCTTGTTGAAATAGTTGCAAATAATGCAATATTTTGATAGATGATTTCCTTGCAAACATTTTCAATAAGTTCCTGAATGTACTATCATTCTGCCTTTTTGGCCAGGTCATGCTGGAAAAGTGTCTTTGGACCAGTGTGCCCACCCAGTTAACAAATGTATATATTTATGTATAAACAAATAAACAAAATAAAAACAAACACAATGCCAGATCTCTGAGATCAAATGACAGTTTGCTAAGTGTTCTTGTAGTTTTGCATTATTCTTGTAGTTTCTAGAGACTCTCAAAGGTTACAGACTCAGTTTTTTAGTTCAGTCTTAATTTACTCCCTTGCAGCCAGTGCATAGATTGTCAAATAATGAAGTGGTCATCTCCATACTTAATAAGCTGAATTTTTATGAAGACTAAGCAAAAGATCACTAATAAATAATGAAAATAGGATCATCTCCCAGTACTGAACCTTCTGGAATTCCTGCACTGAAAATGTCAAATTTTGAGGTGTAAAACCTAGTAAACACTTGAGACATGCCCCTAGAAAGTAGTTTACAATCTGCTTCAGTAAACATTCACTTTCTAAGCTTGGTCAGTAGCAAGAGATGGTCTACAGACTTGAAAGTCATTCTAACCACAATGAAAATCCAACTATAAGTAGACCTTTTCCAGACTAGAGTGTATGGAATAATAACACAGTAGATAAAGTGATAGTGTTATAACCCTCTCTAAAACTGTGACAGAGTTTAGTAAGAATGCATATTTGCTGACATATCAAAAGTCCTTTCATAAACTATGTTTTCTAAAGTTTAACAATAGTGAAAAGATTTGTGATGGGAAAAAATCTTGAGAGGCAATAGGTGAGTTGTTTGTGGTAAGCACATGCTTATTAGCATGTTTGAATGATGGAAGTAATCTTCCTGTTGTGAGTATAAGACCAACAATATAGGCCAGGATTTGGGATATTATTAGGTCAAACATTTTATCAAACGTAGGGTGAAGGGGTGCACATTTAGATATCAGCCTCTAGGATTTATTCAGATGTTCACAGAATGATCTTGAAGTGCTGTGTTAGATAGAAAAAAGTGGGTTTTAAAGAAGACTTGGCTCCTTGATTGCCCTGAGCAAATTGAGCTGGAGTGAGAACATTAGTCACAGATTCTGATATATCATCTGGTGTCACTTGATTTCATTAACTTAGGTCTGGTCTAGGTTCTTATCAAAGTGATGTAAATGCTGTAACTGATGTCAAAGGTGAATGAATAATGGAACCATTGCTCATGAATGAAACTGACTGTAAATGATGAAACAATGCAAATGATTTCCACGATGTCTATATAATAGAGCTTTTCTCCCTGGGCCTCTACTAAAAAAAGGGCACTGCTCAGTCAGACTTTCCTGATCATCAAATGCCAATAAATAAATAAATGCAATTATTACTAGAACTGTTACTCTCTCATCAACTCTTTAGCTGTCTTCCAGGGCAACTTTGATTTAACTTCCTGACATATACCACCATCTTGGCCACATATGTAGAAATTTTGCATTATTTCTTAGACTTTATATAGGTTTTGAAACTCTTCTTGGTTCATAGTGCCCTTTTTCTATATCTTCTAGGCAGATTCTTTTTTTCAGTTGTGCCTTAAACTTTGAAGTTAACCAAAACATTTTGTTGCCTCAATCTTTAATGGCTTTAGGAACTAGTGTATCCTCTACTTCCTTGACTAGATGGAGGAAAATGCATTAGGCTTGTTTTCAATGTTTACAGAATCCCAATTCATACTATCACGTTCTATAGGCAAGGCAACTTTCTGCTTTCTGGAACTGATCTGTATGTGATGTGCACTGGCTTGAACATGGGAACATTAAAATTCCTGAGGGAGACCATGAGGAATGATTAGTGTGTTGATTAAGACAGCAGCCCAGAGTGATCAGCTATCTGCTCCAGACATTAGTAACTATTAGTCCAGTAATGTGTTATTCTCCCAAGAAAGGTTTGGCCTTACAGGCTGTAGAATGAGATGAACAAGGATATTCTTTATTAAATGCCTCATCCTGGTTTTGATCCAGTTTAGGTTGCAGTCACCTAGCAATATGATGCCATTTCTTGTAAATCCCTGGTAGACCTTGTGTACCAAACCCTCAAACAGTTTGACTGAGTAAAGTGATGGCATATGCAAGACTCCATTGAAGAGTTCTGGGTGCCAACCAATGGTGAAATGCATAAACAATGTTTTCTTATGAGTTTAGCATCAATTCTGACTTTGTTTTTGCTTAATAGCAGGATACATTCTTCAACTCTTTAGTCAGGCAAGTTTCCTATAAAGGGAAAATAGATTTACCTGAAAAAATGTTGAACTTCTATAACATAAGACACGCATGTATTTTCATTTCTTGACCAGAAGGTCCAGTTGGGCAGATTCCATGTACAGTGGAAGCCAGCAGGAAAGCTCTAGACATACAAGAGTTACTAACAAAAAGTCCATATTGTAAATATAATTCCTGCAAACACATGAATAAAGATACAGAAAGAAATATACAGGCACTAGTAAAACAATGAAGAAAACTGGTATAATTTGTTAGTAGTAAGGGAGTGTTTATTCATTCCTTCTCTGATTACCTACTTAAACCAATTAAGGATCATGGGGAGTCAGAGACTGTCCAAGGCACTCAGTAGATATAAGGTATAGAAAATAATTCTGAATATGACACCAGTGTGTACACAAACAGTGGCAGTCTGGAAGATCAAGTCAGCTTACTGCATGTCTTTTGGAGTGTAGAACAAAGCTGAAGCATCTACTGAAAAGCCACGTGGATACAGAACTCCACATAGAAGGCATCCCAGCATATAAATGGACTGGAAAACCAAGCACAGAGAGGTAGCAAAGCTAACTGTTGTGCCACTGTGCCACATAATCAAGAGTTTATTCTTGCATATTTTTTTCAGCAATGGTTGACAACTGTTTTATTTTATTTTCCTATCATGCCTGCTGATTAGCAATCCTTCTTCTATAAGTCTAGTCCATTAATTCTCCAATCATTTGCATTACCCAATTAGAGTAAGAACTTTCCTGTGGGCCTGTCATACAAGCAACCATGGCAGTGCTTTGCACTCCGGCCAGTATCATGGCAATGAAGAAACTTTTGTTTTTCTACAGTGTCTTTGTCTGCTAACCACCAACAAGCCACCATTACCGATTCATTCTTCAGAAGTGGGGTGACAGCAATCCATGGTAAAGCCATCACTCAAACAGGAAGGATATTTGGCACCCTTACTAGCAATGAAGAGGTATTTTAAGCCCTAACTTCATACCTGAATGAGGGACATGCAACCCACGTTACCATTGGAACCACTATATCCTTCCTATGCAAGTTCACGTTCCAGTACATCTGCAATGAGAGTTAATATACAGTGTCTTGGTAGCTAAATGTTCTCCCTTAGGCCATCTTTACATTGCTGCCTCCACTCTCAAGGAATGAGATGTTTGATGTCCCACTCCACTCCCTCCACTTCCAAGATAGGCATGCCCACCCACACTTACCTGTGAGGACTACTATTACCAGGCCAAGCCCACATCCCCCATCTCATGATCTTTGTTGTCCTGAAAGCAACTGCTTGCATGGAAGCCATTGGCCAGCTGGGACCACAATTTCCCTTCTTTAGGATGAACAAGCCACTGTAATCTACTCACTTCCACCCGGCCTTGTCTGGCTCTTCCAGTGCCTGAGCTGCTTACCTAACTTAGGTTACCTATGCTGTAGTCGGGGTTTTATCTCTCAATACTACAAACTCAGACTAGGTTGAAAAAATTACTACAACCAATACCTGCACAGTAACAACTACATTTTGATCTTTGGTAAAATCATTAAAGGTGCACAATAAAAAAAAATAAGAGCAACAGTGTGCCTATTGCACAATCAACACAGACACAAGATCAGGACAATCACATATGCAAAGAATAATAAATGTAAACTTTTCTGTTTGGTGAATACAAACAAAATGCAAGTAAAAATGTATGCCCAGTGGCAGTGAATTGAAGTACAGGTTACACGCTTAAGTAGCAGGAATAAAAATAAAATACTGTATTTGGTCATTAAAGAAAATTACATGCACCAAAAGAAATGTAGAACCTTGAATCAAAAAAAGTAATACTTGAAAGAGTATACAAACAGAGTTGACAGAGAAAAGGACTAATTGTGAGGAAAGAAGGTAAAGAGTATGAAATCAAAGTAGGAGGAGAGGATAGGAGTGTGGCTTAAGAATAACAAGTAATCTGACAGTACCAAAAATAGGGGTAATGAAATGCAGCACAGTGGTGTAGGGGGGATAAAGCCCTAGCAATGATCCAAGCAACCTGGGTTCAGTTAGCAGCTTGGGCATCTGAGGTACTGAGAGGGAGGGATTAGTAAGACCATCCCATGCAGAAGGGTGCTTGTCTAGACTTCCTGAGGAGAGTAGCCCTTGGATGTACGTAGGAGAGTGCAGGGAAGAAGGAATGGGAAATTAGGGGTATGGCATAAAGAAAACATCCTCTGGCTGAAGCAGTGATGGCAAGTCCTCCCAGGATGCTTTTGCACCCTGCACTGGCCTTAACTGAGAATTGATGTTAGTCCAGGAGTAAGACAAGGTGCTGTCATTTCTGTTGATGGACAGGGGCACTGATATAGATGCTGTAAGAATGACACAAGGGAAACAAAAACAAAAATAGTGGGAGTGGAGGTGACTAGATAGGAAGACTGAATAAAAGAATGTGACCACGGCATTGAAAAAGTTACCCCCAAAGTTAGAATACCTAATAATCCCAAGATGAGACTTTATAACCATTTTGAAGGCATTTTTTTTAATTAAAAGAAATTTTATTCCACTATTTTGCTAAGTAAACTTATTAGACAGACTGAGTTGTAACAATGATGCACCAGTGGAGCAAAGTGCTGTACGTGGTGGTCTATTACGTTAGTATTGTAGAAAATGACTAGCATTTATTACAGTAGAACAGCAGGACAGCCACTGTTAGCTAGTATAATGTTGGGCATTTAGGAAATTCTATCCACATTAGCCTGTTTCATGCTTTACAGCAGTAAGAGCAGAAAGGCGCACCTACAGCAAACAACTGTGCACTCCTGTATAGGCTACCTCAATTTTTATGTGCTGTAATTAGTCCATGGGAAGTATATAGGAAGCTGGGCTGTGAGAATGAAAGATCAGCAACTGTTCGTGTACAGTTGCCTATAAAATTATTAATCTTGTTTAACAAGTCAAGGCTCTTATCAGTTTTTGTAATGACACACTTTTATATGGCACTAAACTTGAATTAAGTGTCCATGGTGACTACCAAGAAGCTTTGCAAACTTCATAAGTTGAACTGGTGAGTAAATTAAGCAGTGCCATTGTAATGATGGTGTAAATGCAACACTTTCCCTGGGTGTGATTTAGTAGGGTGCACTGAGCATAAAAAATAAACTTTGACAGCTTGTAAACTGACAAATTTTCCAGATTTTAATGTAAAAAAAAAAAAGAACAGATAGACAGTTTAAAAGCTGTCTGTAAGCAATCACAATTGCAATCAGTTAACTGACATTTATTTAATAACAAATGGAGAATGTGGGACATCAAATGGGTGTGCTGCACAAAGTACTGAAATCTATTACTAATGCTCTGGTTTTAAGGAAGTAATAAATAAAGTCTAGAGTAGGTGCAGAAGAAGCTAGTAAATATCCAAACAGCACAAGTTTAGGTTTTAGAACTTTAAAGTAAACACCTGATTTGACAACTTTCTTGAACAGAGTTAAATAGGTGGTGATATACTGGCAGTACACCAGACACAGAAGAGCCTGAACAGATCAGTGTTGAGACATCAGCATACTGAATTAGTCTATCAATACAACAGTGTTTTCACATGGCCGTCACAAGGATGGAAAAATAGGGCCAAGCTAACAACCTTGTAGAACCCTCAGAAGGCCTGACAGGGACAAGTGACATTATCCCATCTTACAGCCTGAGGTCTGCCTTCAAGGAAAATGCATAACCATGAGTAGTATCAGCAGACACTCCAATAGGCAAGAACCTGCTTAAGAGTTGGTGGTTATTGTTATCAAATGCCTTAACAAGTCAAGAAGCAAAGTACTGACACCCTTGCTATGGTTGATTTTGGCACATATGTATTCTGTTACATAAAAAAATGCATCAATTCATGAGCAAAATGACATCCATGCTAATAGTGTGATGATACCTTGTGAGTGTTAATACAATGATAATCATACAATACCAAGTTCAGAATTAGTAGTTTACATGCAAAAATTATATTTCAGGAAAAAAAACTATATACTGCAAATGGATTAAACAAAGAAGCCTTTATACAGTGGATAGAAAAAGTTTACACACCCCTGTTAAAATGCCAGGTTTTTGTGATATAAAAAATTAGACCACAATAAATAATTTCAAAACTTTTTCCACCTTTAATGTGCCCTATAACCTGTACAATTCAATTGAAATAAAAACAAATCTGTTAGGGGAAACATATACAAAAAATGTACAGTAAGCTGGTTGCATAAGTGTGCACAACCCTAAACTAATACTTTGTTGAAGCACCTTTTGATTTAATTGCAGCATTCAGTCTTCTTGGGTAGGAGTCTATAAGCACGGCACATCTTTACTTGGCAATATTTGCCCATTCTTCCTTGCAAAAGCATTCCAAATCTGGCAGATTTCGAGGGCATCTCTTGTGCACAGCCCTCTTCAGGTCACCCCACAGATTTTCAATTGGATTTAGGTCTAGGCTGTGGCCGGGTCATTCCAAAAACTTTAATTTTCTTCTGGTGAAGCCATTCTTTTGTTGATTTGGATGTATTCTTGGGGTCATTGTCATGTTGAAAGGTGAAATCCTCTTCATCTTCAGCTTTCTAGCAGATGCCTGAAGGTTTTGGACCAACAGTAACTGGTACTTGGAACTGTTCATAATTCCCTCCAACTTGACTAAAGCCCCAGTTCCAGCTGAACAAAAGCAACCCCAAAGCATGATACTGCCACCACGATGCTTCACTGTGAGGATGGTGTTCTTTTGGTGATGCGAAATGTTGTTTTTGCTCCAAATGTACCTTTTGGAATTGTGGCCAAAAAGTTCAACCTTGGTCTCATCAGAGCCTACCATGTTTTTCCACATGCTTTTGGAGCCTTGATGTATTGTTTTGTAAATTTTATTGGAGCCTTGATGTTTTTTCTGTGTAAGAAAAGGCTTCTGTCTTGCAACCCTACACCATAGCCCAGACATATGAAGAATACTGGAGATTGCTGTCACATGTAGTACACAACCAGTACTTGCCAGAAATTCCTGCAGCTCCTTCAGTGTTGCTGTAGGTGTCTTGGCAGCCTCCCTGACCAGTTTTTGTCTTGTCTTTTCATCAGTTTTGGAGGGACATCCAGTTCTTTGCAACATTACTGTTGTCCCATATTTTCACCACTTTTTGATGACTGTCTTCACTGTGTTCCATGGTATATCCAATGCTGTGGAAATTTGTACACTTCTCCTGACTGATACCTTTCAACTATGAGATCCCTTTGATGCTTTGTAAGCTCTCTGCGAACCATGGCTTTTGCTGTAGCAGGCAACTGAGTAAATGTCAGGAAAATCCTACTAGGGCAGCTGAACTTTATTTGGGGTTAATCAGGGTTTCTTTAATTGATGGCAGGAGTGTACCCAAGAAGACTGAATGCTGTAACTAAATTAAAAGGTGGTTCAACAAAGTATTAGTTTAAGGGTGTGCACACTTATGCAACCAGCTTATTATACATTTTTTTATGTTTGTTCCCTTAACAGATGTTTGTTTTTCAATTGAATTGTACAGGTTATAGGTCACATTAAAGGAGGGGAAATGGTTTGAAATGATTTATAGTGGTCTCATTTTTTTATATCACAAAAACCTGGCATTTTAACAGGGGTGTGTAAACTTTTTATATCCATTGTATCTTCTGTAACTAGTGCCTGGGCCAGGCCCTATGGTTTTATTATGTCGAACCAGATAAGAATGGTAGACATATAATATAGCAAAAAGTTAATCTTTCACCAAATTCCTGACTAAGTATAAAAGCAAAAAAAAAAAATAGAAGCTTTAAGAAAATCAGCCATGTGATGATTACAAGATCTGCATTTAAATAGCTAATTGCAGTGCAGTGATAATTACAGGATCTGAGCTTACATGGCTTATAGAACCTGAGCAGTGCTTTTAACCTCCAATGGTAGAAAGTGAAAGCATGTTGAAGGAAAGAAGAAAAGGCAAACAGATAAACCTGGGAGTGGACACATTTTTCTAAAACTTTTGAAAGGACAAAGAAGGGCAACAAACTAACTGCTATTAAGATAAGCTGAAGAGCCATCTCTATGTTATGTATTTAATAGTACTGACTTCCAGATTCTGTGAAAATGTTGTTCAAGTATACATGGTTTTACTAGAACAGAGATGAAGAAGGATGTAGATGGGGCATAACTTAAGCTTCAGCAAACATTTTTAATGAAGCTTACTTGGGCAATCTGAATACTGATGGGGGGTTACAACCTTGGGTGCAAAAGTCAACAGCTATGATCACAGCTATGAGTTGTTCATCTATTTCCATTGACCTCTGGAAAGGAAATGGGCTGATTTAATCTGCCATTTTATAAAATGGGTAATATGAACAAAAAAGGACTGTCTTGTACCTTTTCTGTTGTTCCTGTGGTGGGCTGTAAAGCACTGTCTCTTACTACAGAGTATCACAGTCTTAGAATAATTTGTGGTACTTGTGATTGTTTTTGGTACTAATGCCACAATTTATCACTGTTGGACATCTGCACTTTAACCTCTGGTGTAATCCTTGATAATGACCTGAAACTGACCACAGCATTTTCTTGTATGATGCTACATTGTTGAGGGATTGTCAGATACAGCTAAAATATTTAACAGCAGGATTCAGAGGAAGGGTGAACAGAAGACTCTGTTCTAGATTGCTTCATATGAGGCTGAATGCAAGGGAACTGATTATCTTGAAATATCTGGTGAAGTATAGTGGTATGCTTTTTGGATCTTTCACTGATTCTAGACAGCAAATGTAGACAGGTGACATTGATGCTGTCCACCATAGTGCCAACAACTGTAAAACTCTCAAGTACTGTCACATTAAGCAATCGAATATACTTTCTCTGTCAAGGTTGCATCATTTCAGATGGATGTGTGCTGGGATATAAAATGTATCTGAAGAAAGTTTCCAGTGGTTAAAATCTTCCACACTCAACAGTTCATTGTAAATACTGATGCAAACAATTGCAGTACGTCATTTACAGTATCATTAAAGGGAGGCTGGTGGAATAAAAAGGCAAGCCAGGTTGTTTTTGTGCTGTATTTATACATACTGAGAGCAAAAGAGACTCCTATATGCTGAACATGGGAGGTGGATTGACATTACAAGGACTGCATACATTGTCTTAAATGACTGCCATGCCACCTTGTATTTTCTGCTGCCTGTCTTGTCCAAATAACATGAATAATGAAACAAATATGTAATTCTCAGGGATATCAGACCTTACTCAAGTTTCTGTGATGGCCAAGATATCAGGATTGGTTATACAGAAAGAGCTCTATCCCTGCAGCAAACACAATCTGTTGCAAATATTGTGTCTACTATTTACCAATTAAGCACCATGATGAGTTCAAGCAGTCACTGAGTGCAGCAGCAGTATTGAATGCATGTGCATGCAAAGATACAAGACAGCAGCACAGAAAAGATCAAAAAGAATGAGGCATCATATACAACAAATTAATTGACATTTTGTTTCTGGTATCCTCCCTTTTAACATGCAAACATGACTGCTTGTCTACTGCAGATGACTGCTCCTACTACAAAAGAGTATTAAGTAAATTATTCTTATACCACTCAAAAACTACATAAAAAGAAATATTGACATTAGTAAAAAACCTCTGAAATCTTAAATCAGGATTAGAGCTTTCCAAGACAAATACAAAACTCTTCAGTGCTTGTAAACTACTCTGCCAAATAACGATATAATTTAAAAACAACTCAAGCAGGCAGACATCTCAAAAAAAGTTTACAGGTAGAATCATAATTTACAGGTAGCAGCATTTGATTATACCATTTCCCAGGGTCCATGTACAAGTCAGAATAAGGGATCTTGAGGCTGGATGTGAGAAGGACATGGTACATTTGAATCAATTTCATAAACAGGGTTTAGAGTAAAAGAATGCTGAATTAATGTAACTTATGAGTAATCAATACTGAAAGTGACTTAATACAAAACAAAAGTAATAACAGTAAGTCAGGAATGTGTAACAGGTCTACAGCAGATAATGTACAAACTAGTCATGTTTTGCATCAGTGTTTATAGGAATCAATCTGTTTTATATAATGATACACCTGGGTAACTCCATTTTCCTTTGTCAGCTCATATCCCTTATTCTTTTATAACCTTTATCTCCTTCTACAAAACAAACTTTTCTACCACTCCTCCTCAATTTATTTCCTTCCTACCTTAATCCCTGCTTTACATTTCAGTTTCTTTCTGATCTTCCCACTTTATCCATCTCCTTCAAATACACTCCTCTACTATCTTATAACCAGGTTCTATATAAGTAAGTACCCTAATAATCTTACTCCCGACTATCCTTGATTCATCAGCTATACCATGTCTCTCCTCCCTCTTCTATCTTCAACTACTGTCTGCCTACTGATTAATTTTTCCCAATACTTATGTCAATTTTATTTATTCCTAACATATATACTGTAGCCCTCCTTATCCATACCTTATAAGTAATATCTAATGTCTGATTGCCACATATATCACACCTGAACTGTTTGCATACTAAATGTTTTATATTTGTTTTATACTTGGAATTTAATATGATGTATAATGTTAGTATAGAAGAAATACCAGTTTTAACTGTGTACCGTATCTCTACAGAACAACTGCCTGTTTGTATTTAGATGGTTTAAGAACCATTTATGTAAAAATGTTTTGTTGTGAATATCTTAAATGTATCTTCTGGAGTTTTTCTCGCAAGACCACTGCTGAAAATGGGCTTTGCCCAGTCAAACTTTCCTGGTAAACAAAGATTGTTTGTTTGTGTCTTTCGGCTTTTTCCCGGTTAGGGGTCACCACAGCGGAACTCTGGTCTGCTAATGATTGGTAGTGGATTTTTACATACTGGGTTACCAGCCCTGATGCACAACGTTCAACGAAGGCATGCCCCATTCACGTATGCCTCTACACAGAACATGCTCTAGCTGAGAAAAGAATGGGACGTCTTAAAAATAAACAATGATATTACACTATGAGGAGTTCCACCAAGTACCCCTTAAATAATATTCAGGCAGGGCACACATCTGTCAGAACCAGTGGCTAGGGCCAAGTTTAAAAGGAATCCACATATGGGAAGTATTCTGTTTTCTTCCTTCCCTTGCAGAAATTGTACTATTTTTAAATATGTTAAAATGGAAAATCATTTCTGTACGACAAATACATTGTATGTGAAAGAACTGATGAGAGTGTACTATACTGGAATTAACTGAAAACAACTGAAACGAGACTGAAATTAAAGTCTTTATGTATTAATTACTCAAGCTCTCGTGCTGGACAGGTGCCAGTCTCTCCTTTATGGGCCAAGTCTTGTGTACTTTTCAGAATGAATTCTCCAAACACTGTAGTTCATTTAATAAGGCTTTATTAGATGTTCACAATATCCAAATACTGTCTTCATTAACAGTGCTGATAAACAATAACAGTCTGTAGAAATGCTGGGATGCTGGTTAGTAATAACAGTGCTGCTAAATATATCCAAAGTTTCTGCATGTATATTCTGATTGTCCTGAATAATGTAAACTGAAACAGTCTTTATTTGACCTGTCTTCTGTACTCAGACTCGAGTGTCTGTATTGTAGCTTCCTTACTAAAATGCTGGATATTTAATCTTTTCTGTGTGCCGGGACAAACTAACTGACTGACTTTCCTAGCTGTATCTGAAGTATATTTTAATAATACCAAAACCCTGTAATGCTTTACACGCCTCATTAGCCTTGGTTACTTTAGTCTCCAAGCCTGGTATCTAGCATTTTATTGCTATGTACATCTTTTCCTTGAGAATGGAACTTTCTGTAAAAAAAAACAGTCTGTAGCCTTCCCTTGGAAACTGTTATCTGTCATGCTTGACCAACCACATAATTTTTCCCTTCTATTTAACTCTCTTTTCTAAAATGTATGCATCTGACATTACATTTCTAGGCCTATTTTACCTTTTAGCCTGTCTAATGCCTAATAACTACCTTAAAATGGAAGTTGCTAATCTAATAGTTGCCCCTGATGTCCCTGACGAAAATCTACAGGGACCTACTTCTGTAGTTACCTTACATCTGTATTGCTAACTACTGTATACAGCTTTATGATACCTGACCCATAATTTGAAAATAAAGTTTCTTTATTTGATAAATAAAATTGCAATTTTAATTTTGACCACCAGGTGTCACTTGAGCATTTATAGCCTGATTGGATTGAAGTCTCTTAAAGTACAGTTTTGTACCTACCATAAATGTAGATGTTCGAAGATCCACATTGCTGCAGTCATAACCTGTGGGTAGTCCGCTGTCCTTGGTCGGCCCGAATACCAAAGTGTTAGGCTGGCGTCGGTCATGGTCGCTCAGATCTGACGTCAGTATGCCGTGGTACTAAAGCGCATGACCGACGCCATATCCTCAGTCTTTCTTGCCCCAGATGTCAGAAGGCCTTAAAAAGAAAGGCCACAGCCAAAAATTGAAAAAATACCCAATCACCAAAATAGCAACAATAGATACACCACAAATCACACAGCCACCCCAAACTACAGAGGGGAAGGAGGGAGGGTAAATTAGACTGCAGCAATGTGGATCTTCGAACATCTACATTTATGGTAGGTACAAAACTGTACTATGTTCTTCATCTCACATTGCTGCAGTCATAACCTGTGGGTAGAATCCCAAAGCAAAGGTAAAGGGAGGTTGGTAAAATCAAATAGCATTAGAAGCTGCTAACATGCCCTGTAAAACTGCAGTGGCAAACCCAGCCCTAGATTTGGAATAAAGAGGAAGATGGTAATGTTTAGAAAAAGTGTGCACTGAACTCCAGGTAGCTGCCTCCAAAATATCCTTAGTAGCTACTCCCTTAAAAAGCAGTAGAAGTGGCAGTAGCCCTAGTGGAATGAGGTCTGATTCCAGCGGAACCTCCTTACCATGATGAGAATAACAGAAAGCAATGCAATGCCCAATCCACTTAGAAATAGTTTGTTTTGAAACAGGTTTTCCTTGAGACCCCAAGGCAAAAGAAATGAATAACTGTTGGGACTGCCTGAATCCTTTAGTTCTGCTCAAATAATAACGTAACTGCCTGTGAATGTCCAAAGAATGCAAAATTTTCTCCCCCTTATTTTGGGGATCAGCATAAAATGTAGGCAGATGAATAGATTGGTTTAAGGCCACATTAGAAACAACTTTAGGCATAAAAGTAGGATTAGTACGTAGTGAGACCCTATCCTTATGAAATATCAGGAAGGGTTCAACTGCCATTAGAGCCTGTAATTCAGATACTCTTCTAGCAGACGTAATGGCCAACAAAAAAGCAGTCTTCCAAGACAAAAACTTCAACTCTGAAGTAGCTGCAGGTTCAAAAGGAGGTAAAGTGAGCTTTTCCAACACAAAATTGAGATCCCAGGAAGGAGTAGGAGCTCTACGTGGGGGTCTTATGTTCTTTGCCCCTCTAAGAAATTGTTTGAACAAAAGGTGAGAGAATAATGGTGGGTCACAGTCATAGTGAGCAGAAATGGCTGCAGCATGAACCTTTACAGAGGAGAAAGACAAACCCTTGTCTAATAATTCTGTAAGATACTGAAGTGAAACACTCAAATTAGGCACTGAAACATCAAAGCTCTTTGTTTTGCTCCAAAGAAAAAATCTCCTCCATTTATCAGCATAAACTTTCCTTGTACTAGGCCGTCTGGCCTCCAAAATGACATTCAAAACTTGTTGAGGAAGCTGCGACCCCCCCAGGGTCTAAAACAGAATACGCCAGGCTGTCAGATGCAGGGACTGAATCCTGACATTGCGGAAATGATTGCTTGCCTGGGACAAAAGGTGTGGAATTAATGGCAAAGGCCAAGGAGGCTCCGTACTAAAGTCCTCAGCAGAGGGTACCAGTGCTGCCGTGGCCAATCTGGAGCTATCAGAATCATGCAAGGCTTGTCCTGCCTGACCTTTAGGAGCACCTTGGGAAGGAGAGGCAGAGGGGGAAAGGCATAAACGTGAAGGTTGTTCCAACTGAATGATAGAGCATCCACTTTCCAAGCTTTTGGGTGAAACAGCTTTGTGCAAAACTTTGGCAGTTGGTAATTCAGTGGAGAAGCGAACAGATCTATGTCTGGAGTCCCCCATGCCACCGTCAACTGTTGAAAGACATGAGGATCCAATTTCCACTCGTGGGGATCCACCATCTGTCTGCTCAAAACATCTGCTAAGGAGTTCTGTGCTCCTGGCAGAAACCTTGCCTGAAGGGTGAGGTGCAAACTGAGAGCAGTCTCCCACAAAATCATAGCTTGTCTGCAAAGAGGGTACGAATGGGTACCCCCCTGCTTGTTGATGTACCACATGACTGTCGTGTTGTCTGTCTGAATCAACACTTGTCCTGGGTGAAGTAAATCCTTGAAAGCCATCAATGCAAATTGGACTGCTAACATCTCCTTCATGTTGATATGCAAATGTTGTAGTCTGGCAGTACCGTGTCTTGAACCCATTTTCCATTGAAGTGTGCTCCCCAGGCCATGTCTGAGGCATCTGTCGTTAAGATCTGACTCGCCTCTGGTCGGGTCACAGAGAGTCCCTTGTTTAGGTGACATTCCTGAGCCCACCACAAAAATTCCCTTTGGATGCAAGGTATCATCTGAATGACAGTGTCCAAATCGTGGCAGTGTTGAGTCCATATGCTTTTGAGATACCATTGTAGCTTCCTCATATGCAGTTTGGCATTGGGAAGCACCAGAATACAAGATGCCATGAACCCCAAGGCTTGAAGGACTGTCCTTGCAGTCAGCCTGGACCGTAGAGACAATTGTTGGAAGTAAAGGGTAAGATTTCTTTGTTTGTCCGGGGTCAAAAATGCCATCTGAGAAGCTGTATTCAGTCTCACACCCAGAAAGCACATGTCCTGAGAGGGTACTAGACTGGACTTTGTTTCATTCACAGAATACCCTAGGCACCTTAACACTGCCATAACATACTGTAGATGGTGAAGTAACTTGACTTTGTCTTGAGCCAGAATCAGGCAATCATCCAAATAAGGATAGATTTGTATTCCCCTTAACCTTAAGAAGGCTATCACCAGTGCCAGGACCTTTGTGAACACCCTGGGCACAGTAGATAAGCCAAAGGGCAATGCAGAGAACTGATAATGCAAAGTCCCAGCCCGAAAACGCAGGAACCTCCTGCAGCTGGGCCTGATAGGAATGTGAAGATAAGCCTCTTTGAGATCCAAAGTTACCATCCAGTGATCTTTGCCTAATAGAGGCAGAAGTTGTTGCAAAGTTAACATCTTGAATTTTGGAATGTCCAGGTATGTGTTGAGAATAGACAAATCCAGAATTGGCCTCCAAGTGTTTCCTTTCTTTGGTACAAGAAACAGGCGAGAATAAAATCCTAGGCCTACTTCTGACGGAGGGACCCCCTGGATAGCCCCCATTTTGAGAAGTAAAGAAATCTGTTTGTGAGCCTCCACCTTTTGCTGAGAAGGAACGTCTGGCATGCCTTTGAAAGGGGGCAAGGTGTGAAAATAAAACTTGTAGCCTCGATCTATAATGTCCAACACCCATTTGTCCTGAGTGACTAAAAGCCAATTTTTTCTGAAATGTGCCAACTTTCCTCCCAGAGGAGCTGCCAGACAGGAGGGATCTGGCAGCTGGAGATACAGGTCATTGGGTCTGTTTACGAAAAGGCTGACCCCTGCCCTCACCTGAAGATTGTGCAGGGGAACTCCACGTCCTAGGCCGGAAAGAACCTTGAGCATGAGCTCTGCCCCTACCACGTCTAGATCTGCCCCTAGACTGTAAATCAGAAGAAGGATAAGCCCATCCCTTAGTAGGCCAATTTCTGCTAAACTTAGGGGGCTGCACCTGTAAAAAATCCTTAACTGTTTGCATAGACTTAGCTTTGTCTTCCATTTTCTTCAAAACTGACTCCACAGGAGAACCAAACAGAACTTCAGACTGAAGGGGAGCATCCAAAATACGAGCTTTAACATGCTCTGACAAATTCTGATCCTTAAGCCAGGCGTGCCTACGAATAACTGATCCAGTGGCAGCCACCCTGGAAGAGGCTTGAAGAGCATCAAAACCACACTGCAAAGAATGCTTACCCACCTGATCAGAGGCATGAACTAAATCCTGCAATTCCTTACACTCAATGCCCTCTGCCAAAGCATCTACCTTAGATTTCAACTGACTTAGGAGAAAGTTCTGGTACTTCAGCATATGAAACTGGCAATTCAAAGCCCTCATTGCTAGAGTGGAAGAGGTATACACTTTTTTACCCCACCTATCCAAAGCTCTAGAATCTTTATCCATAGGAACTGGATTCTTCACAACAGAAGCCCTGACACCCTTAGGTCCCTGGCTAATAGTTTCTGGGTCAGCTCTCGGGCTTTTATACAAATATTTATGAGCCTCAGGCACTCTGTAATACCTGTCTGGCTTGACCGGGCAGGAGGCAAAGAATCAGGATTAAGGGAAGCTTCAGAGAAAACATCCTGAACAACATCCAAAACGGGGTATAGCCAAGGGCCTATGCTGTGGTAAAAACAAAAATTCCCTAAGTCTCTTTCTAGAATCTGAGAAATCCTGACCTTCCCACTTAAAATGCTCTCTCATGGAATGCAGGGTTTCAGAAAAGAAAAATCCTCTGGGGGGGAAGCAGAAGGACTAGAATCCTCTGCATCTGAATCAGAATAAGGAGGAAAATCCTGAATGTCTTCAGCCGAAGACTCCGAGTAATCTGAAGAATGCTCCAATCCTTCCACCTCTGGCTCCACCCTAGGCCTCTTATCTGGAGGAGGCAAAGAACCCCTGATTAAGGTAATTAAATCTTCTGCCATTTTCAGGATATGCTTTTTAGGTACAGAACCTGCAGAACTAGGGCTGACGCCAGAGGAAGACAAACCAGGCCTGACCTTGGAAGGTACCTTAGAGACAGAAGTAGAAGGCCTAACCACCTTATGCAAAGGAGGGACTACAGAAACCTGAGAGGCCCCCTCAGCCTGACCCGACTCCTGAGAGGCCACATCCTGCAAAACTAAAGGCTCCCCCTGAGACTCAGCTGAAACCTCGGCTGGATCCACAGATTCCACCGTAGTTTCTAAAGAACCGGCGTCCGTAACGGACGACTCATCCTGCTTGGACTTTAACGATTTTTCCTTGCGCTTCTTAGTGGTAGCGGGCGTCGGAGGATCCGACGGCATATTGTAATTACACCGCTTACCGAAGACAAGCCTAGCACAATCTAACCTGCATTTAATGGTGCGCTTATTAAATCTAGCACAAAAGTGACACCCGACTACGTCGTGCTCAGGCCCCAAGCAAGGAATACAAAGAGAGTGGTAATCCCTATGAGGTATCTGTTTCCCACAAGAAATACAATTATTCACTTTTTCTGACATCCGGACTTAACTGAGGCAAGAAAAGACAAAAATATTCCCCAACGGGGTACTTAGCCCAACTTGGTCTTCGGTCTGAAACTCAGAATACGAAAATTTCAGGACGCCAAACGGCACTTGCAAAACGCTGCTTCTGCTTCGGACCATGCGGCAAGAAAGACTGAGGATATGGCGTCGGTCATGCGCTTTAGTACCACGGCGTACTGACGTCAGATCTGAGCGACCATGACCGACGCCAGCCTAACACTTTGGTATTCAGGTCGACCGAGGACAGCGGACTACCCACAGGTTATGACTGCAGCAATGTGAGATGAAGAACATCTTTATGATTTAATTATAAATAGCCTATTGTTTTTCTTAATCCGGTGAATAAACTTGCAATTTTAATTTTGACCACTAGGCTTGAAGTCTATTAACTTCATAACTGAATTTTCATATTACCGAGATTCATAGTCTTTAAAGTCTTTAAGTCTATGTTCTGATGTATGAGTGATATATTCAAAACTTGTACATTATTCTGAAAATGAGTGATTTTTAATGTTGTGGCTTTTAAAGCTGATTAGAAAATGCCATACACATTTTTAACCTGTCTTTGTGAATCTTTATTTAAGTTAGAGTACAAACTGTTAACCCTGCCTATTTTTCTTCCCTATCTCTGTATGCTGTAACTGTCAATTTACACTGTTTATTGCCTATGTTTTTTACCTTATGAATTGGTGTCTTGGTGTACCATGATGTCTTTCTCTTATAGCAAATAAAACCTTTTTTCTGTTGTTTATAAATTTAAATATTTATACATTGCACTGTTTCTTTTTACTGTATAGCCTATCAAGCATGATGGCTATTTTCTGAAGACTTACTGAAATTTTTATTTATTTTATTTTTACATTTGTTAACCGGGCTAGTTTGACTGGGCCCAGAGAGCCCTTTTTCAGCGGAGACCCGAGAAGAAAAGCACCAGGAAAGTAATTAAAAAAGATAAGAAAAAACTAACAATTCAAGTTGTAAGATACTTAACAGTACAAAAACAGAGAGAAATGTACGATACGAATATATACAAGGTAAAAGTACATTATATTTTAGAATGCAGTAACAATATGTTTGAGAAATTTGGTTACCATTAAGTTATTTACAAGGAGTGTAGCAATACCTGAAATTAAAAAAAAAAAAGAAAAATCAGAGTAATATCATGGCATAGTACAACAAAGATGCATTTAATAGCATAGGTACTAATTGCAGAAAGAGTAATATATGTAGACAGTTCAGGTAGATACCAGACAGATATGTTAATTGAGAGAAGAAGAAAAATTAATTAGGTAATTTCCTGATAACTACATACCCATGCATGTTGGAAATGAATTTTTAGTTGCTTTTTGAAGCAAACCAGAACTGAAGAGATAACTCTATACCTGGTCTTGAAGCATAATTACTATATACTATATTATGTGTCTGTAAATTTTTATTTAGATTTGCTAATAATGCTACTTACCTTTTTTAACTTATTTGCTGTAATAGATGTCTGCCTCCTAAATTTGGTCTGGAATATTCTCTGAATAGTTGAGCTATAATAGTTTACTAAAATCTATGCTTTCTGTATTTCAGGTCTATACTTTGCAATTCCTGACTAATGTACAATAATTATATAAAGTACACTGTAATCTGTAAACTAATTAACAAATTAAGCCTGCCTTGTTATGCCTTGAGTATACTGAATATCTAATACTACCTATTCTTTAGATAACTTATCTTAATAAGCCTATAATAAATAACTCTGTCACTTGAATAATGTGAACGATGTAGTAGAAATGTATGAAGTAATACGCCTGTTACAAATAATTGTCAGTTTACCCTTAACTAATGACTGAATAATGCAATTCTCTTACTTTACCCTTAAAACTAATGACAGAATAATGTGAAGGATGATGTAGTAGAAATGTTTGATGTAATAAGCCTGTTAGTAATAATTCTATCACATTACCCTTAAAACTAACTGAATAATGTGAAGTAACTGAATATTATTTTTATATTCTGAAATTTGGCTGAAATGTACTATACGGATATTCGGAATCTTGACTGAAATTGGATATATATACTGAACATTTAAAATCGATGTGTATATTCTAGAAACTAACTAAAGGAATACCTTCTGCCAGTGTTACATAAACACAGATAAAAGCACAGCTGAAACTGGTAAATGTTATATTCTAAAAACAAAACTATTAGTACCTTTTTCTGTCGTATTGTCTGAACATAGATAAACTGAAAACTAGTACTGATGTACAGTTGTCTGAAAACATGAGAACATTTTGACAGTGTTACCTGAACACAGATAAAAAATAAACTGAAATGTGCTATTGTTATATTCTGGAGATTAAATTATTAATATCTTTTTGTCAGTATTACCTGAACACAGATAAAAATATAAACTGAAACTAGTTTTGTTATATAACTGAAAACATACATACTTGCTTTAACTCACACATTTTAACTTTAAACAACATTGAAGAAATAACTGAAACACATAGAAAGTCAACTTATGCACCACAGCTCTTGCCAAGTTTTACTCTGCATTGTCCCAGTCACTGATAAGGTATTGGAAGGCCTGCTTTAATGTCCAAGTGTCCTTTTTATAGTTAAGCATTTTAAACCTCTCCTTTTTTCCACTTGTGCAAGGCTAGGTGGCTAAAGTTCTTGATTGTATTTAGTATCAGGTCCTTAAAATGACATTTGCATTTTTAACAATTATAAACTGATAGCATTGCTTGATGCCCTGACTTTTATTTACAATTTTCTTCATGAAATAAACATTTGCAGCTTTAATAATTATAAACTGACAGCACTGCTTGTTGCCCTGACTTTACATTCTTCTGCATGAAACAAACATTTGCAGCTAATAAACTCTTGCAAGTGAGAAATGTATGTACAACAGTGACATGAAAAGGCTGTAACTTTATTATTAAATCAAACTGAAACTTCAATGACATTGTTTTTCTTGTCATAACCTAAAATGAAACTAAAGTAATAATTTAATACTGTGAATTTCTGCACCTGTATAAAATTAATCTTAACTGTTGAACTTTTTACATTTACTCTTGTGACCCTCAGATTTTAACATACTGTTCTGTGAGTGAAACTCCACCCACTGTCTCAACATAACTGTTTCTTTAGCTGATGTCATTTAACTTTTCAGTACAACCAAATGTTGCAATAATTTATCATTACTGTGCACAATTTTCTTGGATAAATAGTAAAAACTGTAAATGCATTAAACTGATTTTTACCATACTGTCTTATGACATACAGTACTGTCCTTAATCTAGTTTGCTAAACTGGCTGTAATCTGATCTGGTGTGCTTGGTAAACTGTAATTTCTGTATGAAATATATACAATCTTAAACTGATTACATAAATACATTTACTACCAGATTTAAAATGATCTGATTCCAGAAGTTTATTTGTCTATTCCTCATAACACAAGAGTTGAACCTGTGGCTTTATTGATACATAATATTTATGTACTGGTTTTATGCATAGGATTTGAACTCTTGAATGTACTGTCACTTTTACACTGTAGCCTTCACTTTTACTTTCTGTAAACTAACAAAACATTATTTAATATTTACAAATGCTTTTTTGTCTCTGTCTGTATTAAGATATTGTTTATGCATTGCAATACTTTAATACAAAGCTCTTAACTAATGACTGCTAAACAAAACATAACACAAAAAAATAATTTGCCAAATCTGTAACTGTAAACCCTTTATTCTGTGAATTAACTTGACTGTCATTTCTGATATACCTTAAACAACATAGATGCATATGTTTTCCCCTTTTTTTCCTAAATGACCACACCCAATATGTTTTTCTGAGCACTTTAACTGTATCAGCTGAACTGGAATTTATTTTATCTTTAAACCATACATCTGCATGTTCCTGTCACAACCAATTTTTCAAATTCATACATTTGCAAAAATCTTGTTACTGAAGTTTAAAACAGCATATAGCACTAATGACATGTTCATACCTAGTACAGAGCCGTTACACTTTGAACTATCTGCTGTAATCTTTGACCATTTAAATCCTAACAAAACTGCATTTGTGTCCTCTAATAAAGATCTATGTGTAACTGAAGTTGATTTGTCTGTATTAATCAGTACATTATTCCATAACTTTTCTGTAAACAATGAGCTATTGTCATTTCTTTTAACCTTAAATAATGACAGATAAATGCTCTGGTTTGGTACTGGACTACCACCCCCTTTATAGATGAGCTGAAAATCCTTTGTTACAGAACTAACAACAACACTAACTCTGGCTATGGAATATGTTATTTCTTTACTTTGCTCTGAAATAGTAGTTTGCAATGAAGTCTGTACACTGATATTTTGTCTGTATTTATCATATTGGTACTTAACTCTGTACCTGGAATTACATGTAAACAAGAATGTATTACATTCTGAACATTTGTATTTGAAAATGTACTACAACTTAACTCTGTATGTTGAATTGTATGTGCTGAAGCACTTACATAAGAATTTGCATTATTTACACCCAAAACCACACTGACAGAAACCGACTCATTATGTGAATGCTTTGCTATAGCCTGCTTCTGTGATTTAACCCTTTTGCAATTAGACATATTTAACAGTCCTGAACTAATAACCTTTAACTTTAAAAGAACATTTCTGGAACACAGTTTTTTAGACTGCTGTACCCAGTTTTTAACTTTAAACCAAACATTTACTGATGTTTTAACTGTAGAAGTATTACGTGACATGTTTATACAACAGGTATGCAAATGACTTTTACTGATGAATTTAAACTTATTTGAGCTGTTAACTAAAAATGCATATAAAGTCTTACATAATTTTATGATTCTGGAAATGTGTCCTGTCATCTGCAGCTTTTTAAATCTTTTTTTTTTGCTTCTTGACTGTGTGACGTCACACTAGAAACCTGAACGTTTGTGGAGATGCTGAAGAGCTGTTAACTGGATAATGTATTTTATGTTTTGAAGGAACACTGCTGAAGTTAGTTGATTTAGTGCTCATCTGTTGAACTTGTTTGAGGCTTTTTCTGAAGTAAACACTGGTGTTCTACAACTTAACAGTGAAAGTCTGCTCTGTAATGAGAAACTGTAGTGCCATAATTTCTGGCTTATTCTGTATAGAGTTTACAGTCTTTAGGTATGGAAAAACACTGGCTAGTGTGTTGCTGAAAAGTGTGTTATGAAACATTTGCTGCAATTACTGATAGACTGGAAAAAGTGTCACTGTAAACTGTTGAAGAAACCTCAAAGTTAAGCTGGCTGCTGCACTAAAAACTGTACTTGAAAAGGTTACTTACTGCAGCTGTCTCTGCTGAAGTTCTGAAGTATTCCGAATGAACACAGGTACATGTAGTGCTGATAAGTTTGCCTGGAATGAAAACATTGCTGTTCCATAGTTTGCTCTGTAGAACACATGTAGGTGAATGAAACACTGGTATTCTGTAAATTATTTGTAGAAAACACAGAGTCTGTCTGCTGATGCAAGGTTGCTATGGGGTTCTGGGACTTACTTTAACAGTTTTACCCCATTCATAGTGGCTCACCGTTGAAAGAATTGATGAGCTAAAACGAGACTGGAACAAAAGTCTTTATCTGTTAACTATCCACGCTTGTGCCGAACAGGTGTCAATCTCTCCTTTATGGGTCAAGTCTTGTGTACTTTTCAGAATGACTTTCTCTAAACACTGTAGTTCATTTAATAAGGCTTTATTAGATGTTCACAATTTCCAAATACTGTCTTCATTAACAGTACTGACAAACAATAATAGTCTGTAGAAATGCTGGGATGCTGGTTAGCAATAACAGTGCTGCTAAATATATCCAAAGTTTCTGCACATATATTCCGATTGTCCTGAATAATGTAAGCTGAAACAGTCTTTATATGACCTGTCTTCTGTACTCAGGCTCGAGTGTCCGTATTGTAGCTTTCTTTCTAAAATGCTGGATATTTAATCTTTTCTGTATGTCAGGTCAAACTAACTGACTGGTGTCCCTAAAAGTATCTGAAGTATATTTTAATAATACCAAAACCCTGTAATGCTTTACACGCCTCTTTAGCCTTGGTTACCTTGGATTCCAAGGCTGGTATCTAGCATTTTATTGCTATGTACATCTTTTCCTTGGGAATGGAACATTCTGTAAAAAGTACAGTCTGTAGCCTTCCCTTGGAAACTGTTATCTCTCATGCTTGACCAGCAAGATTATTTTCCCCTTCTGTTTAACTGTCTTTTTTAAAATGTATGCATCTGACACTATATTTCTAGGCCTATTTTACCTTTTAGCCTGTCTCATGCCTAATAGCTACTTTAAAATGGATGTACCTAATCTAGCAGTATGGATACAGATTATTTGCACAACAGATCATATTTTTATTTAAGTGCTTTTGTTCTTAAAAAGTTTCTTCCATAACAAAGACAAATCATAAGCTAAAATTGAAAATAACATGTTTAGCAATCTGTAAATAAATGCCCCAAATACCTTTGTATGGGCATTATATAAAGTTATTAAAATTTCTAGGTGAACCATTGTTCTTCTTGGGTAAACAGCACGTGTTTCTTCCAAAAAGAGATAGAGACATGGAAAACAGTATAGCAACACAATAAAACTTTTGGATATATTCTCTGAGAATTTCAACAGACACAGTCGTTAATGAGTATTTTGAGATACTACCATATTTGAAATAAAGTGTAAAATAGCTGGTTTTGGTACTTGTGTGGTGTCATGACAAAGCCTAATTGATTGCCACTACTTTTAAAATTGTTTGCACTTTGTGGCTTTTATAACTGATAAAGTCTTGATTTGTATGAAAGCTCTTGTATTCTCCACCCACTTTATTTGTTTGTGTAAATAAGATTAAAAAAAGTTTTTGTACCTACTGATTAGTACCTACTCTTACTAAGAATATATGGCTAATTTATTTAAATACCACTGGTGTGGCTCTGTTTTCCACTTAAGGTTAACTTGTGCCACCTAACAATGTACTGAACAGATGAGTAAAAAACTCAGAAGTTTCAGTAAAGTTATCACCATAAGTCATGTGTTAGATCAGAACAGCAGTAAATTAGCATAGCCAATTTCGACAGCAAACAGTTGTATCAGAAGCAGTTTTGCCATGACTGCCTCTCAGAAAATTGTGCTAACCGAGACTTCACATGCTGTAACCATATTAGAAAAAGTAGACACTGGCCAACAAAGTGTTTAAGCAGAAGTACAGCAAAAACTACATTTTAAAAGCAGAGCCACTACAAATGTGATAAAAATGCAAGACAGTCCCTCACCGAATTATTCTAACCAGAAATGTATCTGATACTTTTGATGTTATAATTCTGTCTGAACTCAGCATTAATAACTAGACTTACTTCTATAATAGCTCTGACCCTATCTCTGATATACTTGCACTTTACAATCTTGTCTTTCCCTTTTTTAATTTCTTCCCAAGTCTTTTGGGTTTCTAATACCATGACGGTAATGGACCCCATTCCTAAGTCAAAGTATGATTAAAGTTCATGAAATTAGTGTTGTTTCAATATTTGATGTCAACCAGTAGTGCTCTTCACAGCACCCGCAATGTGTCCAGTAATGACTCCTTCTGCAGTTCATACGGAGTAACATGTACTGGTAACATATCTTAATATGACTGTAAATTATTTTTTATAAGACCTGTTACTCCTACTACTACTGGAACTGTCTGGGTATCTTTCTTCCACATTGCTCTCGTTTCTGCATGCAGACCCTGATATTTTATAACTTTGTGTGTCTCTCTGTATGCAACACACTGTAGTCACTGGGTGTGGCAATTTCAATGATCAATGCTACTCTTGTCTTCTTTTCTTGGACCACTACATCTGGTTTTCCACCATCTATCTTTTGAACTGTTGGTAATGGATGATCCCAAGTGATGTAGACTTCTTCATTTGATGTGATGCTTTGTGGTTCATGTCTTTCCTACATAGGATAAACTCTGTCCTATAAAGAAACTCAGAAAATGGGGTAGCTGCAATACTTTGATCTCTGAAAATATCTGACACCTTATCAAAGAGAAGGACGTAGCCTGACATCAGTGGAAAAAGACCCTTCCAACACTGCCAAACATTTAATCTATTCCCAAATGAAAACAGATACTAGACATGCTGTAACCCTGACCAAATCAGTTTACTGTTGAAGGCTACAAGTCACAAATCTTGGAAATCTCAAGAAATTCTGAAAAGGAATTAAAATAATTGCCTCTCATAATGCCTCTCCCAAACACAGTGTCAGGCATATCCCATTCAATTCTCTTCTCTTCTGTTTGACATTTTATCTGACATCTCTCATTCTCCTTGCGTCAATAAACCATCATTTCACAATAGCCTTGCAGTTTTACCTTCCCATCTTCTACTGCTTCTTCCACTTCAACTGTATCACTGAAAAACAAGTTCAAGAATTTCTACAAGATACTGACTGCACTTACAGCCCTTACCTGCATGCAATTCACCCTACCATTTTCTGACTAGGAAAAAACATACTAAGCTTACATTCTTATTCAATCTGACTCTTACAACCAATATTCTACCTACAATTTTAAACATGCCCTAGTTACACTACTTGTAAAATCCCCCAACACTAATTTAGCTAATGAGTAAGTACAGAGCTATCTCTACTATAGGCCTATGTACCAAAATCCTTAAAAACTCATTTACAAACAATTGCTTGGCTACATTAAGACTTGTGATATTTTATGCAATAAACAGCATGGCTTTTGCACAAACTACAGTACCATCATTGCTATTTTCTCTCTCACTGAAAACATACATAAGGAATAGTGCACAGTTACAAGAGCTATATTTCTGGGCTCGAGCAAATCATTTGACAGTATGGATCTACTAATACACAAACTCACCAACAAAGGTTCCTCTACAAATGTGCTACAGTGGTTTTCCAGTTATCTTTCATTCTCCATAGCTCTAATAACGCTAGCAAAGGCATGGCACATGGTTCTGTACCTGGCCTTCTTCTCTTCTCATTTTTCATTAATGATCGTCTTTGGGACCTTCCACATATTAATTGTATTCTATGTGCAGATGATAGTATCTTTACCAAGGCCAAATTAGGCCACTACAGCCTTGCCAGTGAAAGTACAGTTATGTAAGTTACACATATCCATAATTGTATATGTTCACATTTCTCAGTAGCCTTTAGGCTATATGAGGCTTTTTTTCCCTGCACAGGAAACAACCATTGGCCAGCTTCACAAAGTTCTGGCTCCCCAACACCTTCACTCTGAATGCTGTTTGGCTAGCCTCAAGAAAGAAAATCAGCAGTCGCAGAGTGAAGATTTCTTCAGGGCTTTCTTGCCCACACAGGGAGGGAGAGAAGGGACTAACAATCCATCTTGAACCAAAAAAAAAAAAAAAAAAAAAAAAACAATAATAAGAAAGAAATATATAAAGTAGAAACACACATAACCCTACTTTGTGTCCCAACTACAACTATGTACAAAAACAGGGGGATGGAGAATGAGTGTGGCTACTGCAGCAGTGAGGAATTTGGACATCTACTGTTATGGGTAAGTGCAACTTGCACAACTGTACTATGTTCATCATTGCCACTGCTGCATTAGCCTTTAGACTATATGGGTTGACTACCGAAGCTTACCCTACTTGAGAGGAGGAAGGATATGGATCTAGGAGCCATTGGAGAAAGGTCCTAGCAAAACTCATACTGGACCTTGACAAGGAATCCAGTTTGTTGTGCTTTGCAAAGGTATGTATGGAGGACCATGTAATTGCCTCTAGAATGCTTATAGAGTCCACACCTTTCCAGTATGCCATTGAAGACAAGGCTCTAATAGAATGCTTTCATACTAATTGGAATGGACTTCCATTGTGGGAATAAAAAAATCAATAGCTAAAGCCAACTACCTGAAAAATGTCTGTTTAGATACTGGATGTCCTTTTTTCCCCCAGATAAAAAAATAAATAGCTGATCAGCTTTTCTAAAGGATTTAATTATTTCAAGATAGTACATAGGTTGCCTATGCACTTCCAGAGTATGTAGAATCTTTTCTCCCTGATTTATAGGCTCTGGTTAGAAAACTGAGAGATTGATGGTCAGATTCAAAGAAAACTCTGAATCCACTCTGCACTTAAAAGAGGGATTTGTTGTTAATGTGACCCTATCTCTGTGGAATATGAGATAAGGTGAACCCATCATGAAGCCTACAACTCAGATATTCTTCTTGCAGATATCAGTGCAATAATGAAAACAGTTTTCTAAGTCAAGGACCTTAGAACCATAAATCAACTTGATGTTCAGGTTTAAAAGGTGATGTAGTCAATTTTTCTAGCACAAAGATGAGATTGCAAGGAAGAGCAACATATGTATAAGGATGTCTCAGGGTAAAACTGTTTTCAGAAACTGTTCTACCTCAACCAGAAAAGAAACGGGAGGGTCTATGGCCAGATATGCTGAAATGGCCTCAAGATGCACCTTTACTGAGGAAAAATAAAGGCGAAAAGAAAGTAATTCACATAAATATTTGAGTGGCAGTAGTACAAAATCCCTGAAGGAACCCTTGTTATTGGCTAGTACTAACTAGAAAATTGCTTCCACTTACCAATATATGATTTTCTAACAGCAGGTTTTCTTGCCTCTTTTAGTAACTGCTATATGTCCTCATAAAATAAGTGCCTAAAAGTTAACAGAACTGAATCATCCAGGCAGATGAAGTTGATTGAGAGTGGTGTGTATTAAACTCCCTCTGTCTTGTGTCAGTAGATCCATTCTGTGAAGAAGCTTGTAGTAATAGCTCTTGGCCAATTCCATAAGAAGGGAAAACCAACTTTGACTGAGTCAAAAGGGAGTCACCATGATTATTTTTGAGGAGTCCTTCTGAATTTCCAGAATTACCCTGGATATCAGTGGAAAGGGTAGAAAATCATAAAAGAACATTCCCATCCATCTGTTTTTCAGACTTGTTTGCAAGGAGACCTGGTGCACAATTTGTTTAGTTGTCTGTTTTGATAGGAGACAAACAGATTGGGGTTAGAATAATGGTTAAGGTGTGTTGTCTGTTTTGAAAGGAGACAAACAGATTGGGGTTAGAATAATGGTTAAGGTGTTTACCTTAAAGACACAAGGTACAAAGTTGTAACATTGGAAAGCATGGTTAGGCTTATAAAGATCCCTAGGTCCGTTTGCCTAAAAATCACCTATGAAGCTGTGAAACCTGTCTATTTTATGTATTCCCAACAACTGGATCAATTCAGCAAAGACCCCCTCATGCAATTTTCATTCATGAGGGTCTGTCTTGGTTTTGCTCGGCTTGTCTGCCACTATGTTTTGCTCTGGCAGAAAGCAAGATGCTTGGAGGCTTAAGGAATGCTGTAGAGCTGCCACCCAAACCATTATAGGCAGCCTCTATAGGGAGGCACAAGGTGCCTCCCTGCTTGTTAATGTAGCACATAACCATGACATTGTCTGTAATCACTTGATGAAGTTCTTGTGACCATAGGTGATAGAGAGATTTCAAAGCCTGTATCACAGCCAACAAACATCTTTATATTGATGTACTTTGGACTGTCTGAATGACTCCACAAGCCTTGTGTCTTTACCCACATCGAAACTGCACCACAAGCGAACTCTGAAGTATATGTGGTAAGTCATGGATCTGAGGAAAGAAAGGGAAACCTGGGTTCAACTGAATTTTTTTCTCTCCAGCAATGCTGTTCCATTTTTAAAAAGCCCCAAACTGGAATTTGATGCTGTAACAGGTGCAAATGCTGGGACCATGTGTTTTTTCCCCCAGTAACCATTGCATCTTTGTTATGTGCAATCTGGCTGGGGGAATCATGAGAATCACAGAAGTCATAAACCTAGGATCATGAGAAATCCTCTTTCAAAGTCTGAGACTGATTGGAGAAGATAAAAAAAGATTACAGGTAAAAATCCACCTTCGCAAGTGTCAAAAAAATAAAAACTTTTGAAGAGAAGTATCTAGAAGGCAGCAGAGAAACACACTCCTGTGAGATGGAATCAAGCAGGATTTTGAAACATTTACTTGGAAGCCCAGATTGGTCAGAAAAAACATAATACATGTTAATGACTCTTGAGATCTGGATAACTTAAGTTGTCTAAATCAGGAAATATGTGAATGCCATTCAGTCTTCATTAAACTAAGACTAGGACTAGGCATTCTGTGAACACCCTTGGAGCTTTAGATAATCCAGTAGGTAATGCAGATAATGTGCCCCAGAAAGACAGAATCTTAGAAATTTCCTGAGGCTTGTGGCAATGGGAATGTAGTAATAAGCATCTTTTAACTCTGAAGTTATCATGTAACTCATGGGAGGAATGAAAGGTAACAGCCTCTGTATGGTCAACATTTTGAATTTCAGTACTTTCACATACAGAAGTAGAAACAAAAGCTCTAGTACTAGTCTCCAACAGGCCTCTTTCTTTGGTACCAGAAACATTCTAGAATAGAAGCTTTTGCTCCTCTGACTTATATGCATTGGTTCAATGACTCCTTGGGTGTGTAAAGACTGAAAAACCTGAGGAAAATTTTCTGATGGGTACAGAGCATGGGGAGGAATTCCCCTGAAAGGAGGTTTTTTGTATCCAATGCCATCTGTAATCCTTGTGTACCACTTTTAACACCCAAGAATCTCAGACAACCTTTTGCTGATGGAAATGTCTAGAACCAGTTTGTGAGACAGTTTTGTAGAGATATTGACTGGAGGAGAGAGAAGGGGGAAAGAATGCAGTGATAGTCACTGTACTGTTGGACTGTCTATTTTTCTGAAAATACCGTTTCTTACTATTATTTCTCTCTAACCATCTCTTTTTCACTCCTTGTTTGCCAGTAAATGGCTAGTTTCATTTGTCAAGGAATAGCAGGAGTGGAAACTACAGGACCCGAATAAGTATTCATGCTGTAGTTGAGGAAGAGATGCCACAGTGGTAAGCATTGCTGGAGCAAGTTATTCAGAAATTAAGTTGTCACCTAGTGTACACAAGCAGCACACTTAAACTCACAAATCTTGTCCAGGCCCCTTCACAAAGTAATAGCACAAGCAACACTCAAATGTCATGTCAGCACTCCTTTTATCAAGTAAAATACACTGACAGAAAAAGAAAAAAAATGGAAGGTAGATCATCAGAAGTGAATATACGTACTGCACTATAAAAACACATCACTGCCCATCCCAAAGTCACAAATATAAAAGTTGATAAACCTGATACTGGCAAAACATAATATTTTCACAAAATTATCCCCTAATTAGATAAATACCACAAACAGCTAAAAGTAGTGCTTCTTGACAGGAAACTTCCGATATTGATAAAAATACAGGGTTTCTTAAAAAAGGGAAAAATCGCTTTTAGTCAGAAAATAAAAATAAATAATAATTTCTTAAAAGGATGACAATTTCTGTATGGACGGGTTCCTCAATAGGGACGTATCTGTCAGAAATGAAGTTCTTAGCTGACTGCTGCTCCTTTGAAGCCTCAGAGATGCTTCTTGAAGTGGCAAGAAAGTATGAAGAAATCTTCACTATGACTGCTGATTTCCCCTCCTTGTAGCGAGCTAATCAGCAACTAGAGTGAATGTGGGGGGAGGGGGGGACAGAGCTTTCTGAAGTTGTGTCCTCATTAGGCAAACAACTCATATAGCCTAAAAGCTTCTTCAGCAGTAAGAATGATGAACATCTCCAAACAGACTTCTCTACTATTTGGAACTGGCTACACAACAGCAAACCATCAGTCTATACTCTTAAAACCTCAGTAATGCCGCTTGGCATCCAAAAAAATTCCATAACTCACCAACAGTTACTGTCAGTGATCCTTCACGATCCTTTGGGTACTATTCTCCCCCAAGTTTAAATACAAAGGTATCTTGGGCTTCTATTTGAACATCACTTCTCATTCCACAGACATAATGAAACACAAATAAGCAAAGTCTTAACTCAATTAGAAGTCTCATAAAATTTCAAATCTCTTTAAACCCTGAAGCTGGATCTTCTACTGCCACAAATGTTCAGATTCCAAGATCAGAATATGCATTTCCAATAACAGTTTCATGCTTAGGGTAATAATCTTCTCTACTGCAAACAGTCAAAAACAAAGTTCTAAGATTTATCCACCTCTCTCCTCTCAGAGAACACCACTGTACTACTCTGGCTAAAGCAAACTGGCTCCTGTTTGCTGCTAAGGTCTTCTTTGCTTTTGAATACTTCATTTTCAAAATCCTTCATCTTAGCTACTGTTAATCTTTACTCAACAAGTTGCAAGTAAGAAACCCCTCCTACTCACTATGCAGCTCTGATGCACATAAATACAGAAAACTCCCTTCAGTCTATCCATTTGTGAAAGATTGTTTAGCAAAACTGTTCCTGCCTCCTGAAACTCTATCCCAGAATCTATAAGACTGATAGAAAACATTATCTTATTTAAGTAAGCCTTGTGAAATTATTTCCAAAATGAACAGTAGTACAAGTGCTTCCCACACACCTGACATTTGACCCTTGCCTTTATGCAGGCCTTATCACATATCATAACACCTTAGGTTATGACTTAACTATCATGTACTGAACACAAGCCCTATTAGCTCTTTTCTAGCATATTGTTTTCAAGTTGCACAGATTCACATAATAAGAAGTTATGTACTCACCATAACGTTCCATCTGAGTAGGTAAACTTCATTTGTCAGCAACCTATGGGTATCGGATCCATATCGGATCCTAGCCGGCAGCTTCAAACAGCTAAGATCCGAGCTCCAAGCTCCTACCCTTTACCCATAACCCCCTGCTATCCCTTCCTGACCTCAGATCGAGTTTGCTTATCAGCATAAAGCATAGAACACCAAATAACCAACTCCGTACTCTAACCTAAGACAATCCGGAATGACAAGCAGGATTCCTTTGAGTATCCATATGGGTTAGGGGGATGGAGGGAGGGTCGGTTGCTGACAAATGAAGTTTACCTACTCAGATGGAATGTTATGGTGAGTACATAACTTCTTAATCTGAAGTAGTTAACTTCATTTGTACATCAACCTATGGGACAGAGTCCCCAGCTACCTAATTCTTGGGAGGTCCTCATGGAAGGATGTTCCGGAGCACTGCAGAGCCGAAGGATGCTCTCCCTCTAGAAACAATATCCAATTTGTAATGGTTTATGAATGTATGAGATGAAGCCCAAGTGGCTGCTGAAAAAATGTCATCCAACAACACCCTAGATCAAAAAGCAGCAGAGGTAGAGATCGATCGAGTAAAATGGGCATGGACTCCTTGAGGTGCAGACCGACCAGAAGTCTCATATGCCAAAAGGATACATTGTGAGATCCATCTGGACAAAGTGACTTTTGATACAGGTTTTCCCAAAGTGGGTTTAGCAAAGGATACAAAAAGCTGATCTGATTTCCTGTGATCAGCTGTCCTGTGCAAATAGAATCTCAGTTGCCTATGTACGTCTAGAGAGTGTAACCTGTATTCACCTTTATTCTGGTAATTTGGAAAGAAGACTGGTAAATTAATAGATTGGTTGATATTGGACTCCAAAGCAATTTTGGGCAGAAAGGAGGGATTGGTCCTGAGTGAAACTCTTATCTTTGTGAAAAAAACAAATATGGTGGCTTGGCGCAAAGGGCTTGAAGTTCCGAAACCCTTCTGGCCGAAGTAATGGCAACAAGAAAAACTGTCTTCCAAGATAAGTATTTCAGATCCACCGAAGTTGCAGGCTCAAATGGAGGAGCTGTCAGAGACTGAAGGACAAGGGTTAAGTCCCAAGGAGGGACTGCATCTTTAACCGGAGGCCTTAAAAGAAAAGTGCCTTTTAGGAAGGTCTTACATAATTTAGATGCAGTCAAAGGGCTGAGATCACTCCCAACATGATAGTGAGAGATTGCAGCCAGCTGGACTTTGACCATAGAAGAGCTAGCACCTTGGTCGAATAAGCCTGACAGAAAATCTAATACTGCTGGCAACGGAGCTGTAAAGGGATCTAAGTTTTGATGCTCTGCCCAAATACAAAAACTTTTCCATTTGCTATTATAAATCCTTCTCGTAGACGGCTTGTGAGCGGCTACTAGTATAGCCTTGACAGGGGACGAGATACCGGGAGTCCTAGCTATCAGTGGAACTGGATCAACCAAGCTGTAAGCTTGAGGTTGTCCAGGTTTGGGATTGACAGGCCTGATGGGTGAGAGATCAGATCCGGGATGGGATCTAGAATCCATGGGGGATTCACTAGGTGAGACCATAGACATGGGAACCAAGGTTGACGAGGCCAGAATGGGGCAATGAGGATTATTCTGCTCCCCAACTGTCGGGCTGTCTGTAAGAACTTTGGCATTGGGGAAGAGGAGGGTAAGCATAAAGTAGACCGGGTGGCCAAACATGCACCAGAGCATCTCTGGGGGATTCCCCGGGTGGGGGAATTAGAGCGAAGTAGTCGCTGCACTTTGCATTCGAAGGCGAGGCGAAAAGATCGCAACGAGGTTGACCCCACTTGGAGAAGATTAGCTTCGTTACTCTGGGGTTCAGAGACCACTCGTACGGTGAGAGGATGGCTTGACTCAGTCTGTCTGCCAAGATGTTGGACCGGCCCGGAATGTGCATTGCTATGAGAAAGCGGTTGTTGGATATCGCCCATTCCCACACTCTCATGGCCTCCCGGCAAAGTGGATACAACCTGGTTCCCCCTTGTTTGTTGATATACCAGACAACCGACATATTGTCTGTCTGAATCGCAATTGTCCCCAAGGGAAGAAAGGTGTGAAGTGCTTGCAATGCCAAAAGCACCGCTCTCATCTCTAGGACAGTGATATGCAAAAAGGTCTCCGAATGGGTCCACGTGCCTTGGATAGTCCTACCCATGCAGTGCCCTCCCCACCCGAGGCGAGAAGTGTCCGTGGTCACCATGGTTAGAGGAGGGGACATAGAGAAGGGGCGCCCTTTCTGGAGGTCAGGGGACTGGAGCCACCATAAGAGGGCTTTCCTGCAAACCCTGCTGAGGGGAACGGGGAAGCTCAGGGGATGTCGCAGGAGGGACCATTGGACTTGCAAGGTCCATTGAAGAACTCTCATTTTCAAGCGCGCCAAGGGTAGAAGGTTGATAGTTGCCGCCATTGAGCCTAAAGCCCTCAGGACCAATTCCGCAGGGGGAGCTGGGGATTGTAGAAGGGCCAGTATGTGGAGTTTTAGAGTTCAAAGCCGGTTCGGAGTCAAGAAGGCTAGAAGCTGGTTTGTGTTCAATCTGGCTCCAATGAAATCTAGGATTTGGGTTGGAAGAAGGGAATATTTTCTGATGTTGATCGTGATCCCCAGCCGAGGAGCTAGATGGAGAAAGTAGTCTCTGGCTGTGCATAGTAGATGCCTGGTGGGGGCGGTCAGGAGCCAGTCATCCAGGTACGGAAAAACCTGAATTCCCTGGAGTCTCAGGTGAGCCGCTACAACTGTCAAAACCTTGGTGAACACCCTTGGGGCTGTGGTGAGACCAAAGGGAAGGATCCTGAACTGGTAATAGCTGGCTCCTAGCTGGAAGCGGAGAAACCTCCTGGATCGTCTGTCCATCAAAATGTGGTAGTACGCATCCTTGAGGTCTATGGAGCACATCCAGTCGTTCTCCTGCAGAAGTGGGAGAATGGATTGGAGGGTGACCATCTGGAACTTTTCTTTGGCTACTGACAGGTTTAGAAAGGACAGGTCGAGGATTGGTCTTAAGTCCCCCATCTTTTTTGGCACCAAGAAGAACCTGGAGTAAAAGCCTGATCTGGACTGGTCTGGGGGGACGTGCTGGATTGCTCTTTTTTCTAGCAGCTGAAGGATTTCCTCAGCTGCCACCTCCCTTTGATTGGGTGGGACATCGGGGAGGCTTCGGGGAGTGGGAGGGGGATTGAGAAGAGGAATCTTGTAGCCTCTGGATATGATCTGAAGCACCCAGCGATCTGTTGTAATGGACTCCCAAGTTGCCAGGTGCCTCGAGAAACGGCCCCCGACTGCCTCCAGAAAGGTTCTCTGAACCCAAAGTTCTTCGGACCCCCTCTGCCTCTAGGGCAGTGGCCACTCTGTCCTCCTCTGCCTCTGAAGGACGAGGGGTCCGGAGCGAAACGGGATTGTTGAGACTTCCGGAACCACATCTTCTTCTGTCCCTTTTGGTTCCTCAAGAAGGACCTCTAGGGAGCAGAGAAGTGGACTCCGACGGCAGACAACGTCTTCCCATCTTTCTCGCTCTGGACCAATGTGTCGAGTACGGTCTTGCCAAAAAGGGCAGAACCATCAAACGGGGCATTTGCGAATGATGCCTTGAAAGGTTCCGTGAAATCACAGTGATGGAGCCACGCCTGTTGCCGTAGGATGATGCCCGCTCCGCTGGCTCTAGCGGCTCCTTCTGTGGCATGGGATAGTAACTGCATTGAGGTATTACAGATAGATTTGAAAATGGCCATTCAGGTTGAGAACACTTTCTTATCCTCCGCCGACATGGACTCTGGGGGTGACCCAGCGTATTCTTTGATGAGATCCCGCTGGAGTCGTATTACGTGTGCCATATAATTCAGCGACCTCACAGAGAAGGTGGCTGAAGCGAACACCCATTTCCCCAGACGGTCCATCGTCAGCGACTCCTTGTCTGGAGGATGGACCGAGGAACTCTCCTGGGCCAGTTCCCTTTTGGTGGCGGCCGCCACCAACATGGCATCTACCGGGGCTCCCTTGCTCCAACATGACTTATCTGAAGGGGGGGCTGAGGATTTTGTCAGGCCTCTTTGGAATGGGCTCCACAGTGTCCGGTTCCTTCCATGCCCTGGTAGTAATCAGGTCTACCAGGGGGTCGGCGGGAGGGGACACCCAAGAGGTAGATGGGCCTGCGTCAAATGCCTCCAGAAACACAGACTCGTCAGAAGAAGGTTTCGGGGCTGACCACCCCCCTCTGATCCTAAGCATCTCCATGGCGTCTCCAAAGGAGACGTCTTCGGGGGGTGACCTTGGGGAACCTTCCCCTTCCTCCAAGTCTGTGTCCTCTGTCAAGGACTCAGGTGAGTCCAAGTGCCCCCTATTGCACTTGCGTTTGTGAGGTCCCTCCTCGGGGGGGGGGGCTGTCTGAGGAGGCTTCACCAACCACATCCTTTTCCAGCAAGGGAACAATCTGGGACGTTTGCGCAGGCTGTCCCTGGGACCGGGTGATGGAAGGTAGACCTGTCTGAGAGGGAGTGCAGGGTGGAGCCGTAGCCGAAGCCAGGGGCCTGGAGTCCCACAGCAATACCCTCTCCACCACATCGAACGCCAAAGGAGAGCTGCTCTCTCTCGGATCTGAGAGCAGACCCTCCCTCGGATCTGACGTGCAGATCGGGGCCGGCGCCGAGGCGGTCGGATCCGTAGGGCCAGCATGCTCTGACCGCGATGGAGCCGAAGTCATACTGACACCTCCGGAGCCGAAGCTCAGCTCTCGGCTCTGAGAGCTCGGATCCGAAGAAAAGGGACCCGATAGACTCAAGGGTGGCATCGGAGCCGAAGTACCAGACACTATCGGCGCCAATGCTCCCCCGGCTCCAACGCTACCCGGCTCCGAAGGCTCTGAACCCCGATAGTGGGTTGGAGAAGGAGCGATCGGGGTGAAAAAGGGGGTCGAGCTCCCCCCCGGAGGGGGGAGGGGCAGGAGCACTTCCATCTGCATCTGGGCCTGGAGGAACCTACGCATCATCCGGTCCAAGTCTGCATCGGAGATGCTACGGGTAGACCTCAATGAGACCGCCGAGGCAGGCAGGGAATGCCGCCTCGATGACCTCGAAGGCGACTGGGTCTCCTCCTCCTCCGGCGAGAAACGGAGAGATCGGAGCCAGGAAGGAGAAGAACCGGAGGCCATAGGCGGAGAAGCTCGCTTAGATGGCGGCACCAAGGAAGAGGTCTCGGCCTGCCTCTTGTGATGTTTCCGCTTCTCCTTCCTAGCTTCCCTCTCCTCTTGGCCAAGGGTGGGAGGGTGAGTCCCGGCCAGAGGGAGAGAAGGTGGCGTTGCCGAAGCCTCGGCAAGAGCTACAGAGGGACCGGAGGACGAAGCTGAGTCCGGGGGCAACAGTCCCGCCAGAATCAGCTTTGACCTCCTGTCCCTGAGGACCCTGGGGTTGAACGCTGCACAAATAGTGCAGCCCGCGGAGAGATGTTCAACCCCAAGGCAAATAACGCACCGAGTGTGGCCATCCGCTGGGGACAGCTTATGGCCACACTCGATACATTTAGAAAAGAAAGCTTTGGGCACCTCAGACATATCCTACCCACACACTAGGCCCCAAAACTGACACACCTTAACACACACACACACGGGGAGGGAATATACTCAAACTGACTAACAAAACAAAGGTACGCTAATCTAGCTAGGTGAGATAACACACACACAATTTTCTGACAAAAAAAAGGGCAGAAAAGAAAGATTTTTCTCACAGACTCCTATCCTACGCCTGGAAGCTCGTTCAAAGCTGCTGTTCAGAACCGTGGCAAACGAGATCTGGGGTCAGGAAGGGATAGCAGGGGGTTATGGGTAAAGGGGAGGAGCTTGGTGCTTGGATCTTAGCTGTTTGAAGCTGCCGGCTCGGATCCGATATGGATCCAATATGGATCCGATACCCATAGGTTGATGTACAAATGAAGTTAACTACTTCAGATGCTCCATTATCTCTTATTAGCTGTGTACTAATTTTAAATGCTACCATACAACTTTAAACAGTGATTTTATTTGTGATTACTTCTATTCTGTGTGTGATACATGTGATGATGTGAGGTAGCACCAGCTATGCCAGGAGAAGTAGGCCAGTGGATGTGTAACATATGCCAGCATAGCTAGCTGGAACTGATTTGTACAGGTGCTTGTGTTGAAGATGTATTTGTAAAGTTGCTTGTGTTAAAAAATGTACCAAAAGTGGGGCCTGCTGAACAGACAAGAAATACACTTGTATGTGAGACTGTATTGTAACTGCTGAAATGAATATATTGTAATAAAGGGTACTGAAAGAGAAGAGGTTATCTCAGTGCAGCTAACTTTGAAAAATAATCTGAAATTAAGTTACCTGGTTTAGGCCATAAAGAGTGTATCTTACAGTTCTGATTGCAGACAGTAACAAAATGTCTGTGAATACGAGGACTAGGAATCCTAATGTATGGTCCTTAGGGGTGAACTAATTGCTACCCTGGAAGGGTGGAAGTTTTTGAAATGGTTTTATAGCTTCCAGATGATATAACACATCTTAGCAAAGCTCTATGTGTGTGTGTATATTATGGCACATATATGTTAGACTCTATTTTAATTTCTAGGAAAGGGGGTAGTATGGGAAACATAAGTCAGATGACCAGATGCATGTGATGTCATTCTGTAATCCAGCACTGAAATGATGTTTTAATATTAGACGAGACAGAAATGTCAGGGCAATCTGTTTGTATTTTCATGTTCTTTTATTATTTATTATTAAATATATTTAAAATGTTCATTGTGGCTGGTCTTTCAGAGAATACTTTAACCTTTGAGAGTACATATATTTATTTAATGACACTGTGACCACTCCTGTCGCCTTGCTGCATTGGTTAAACACTACCATTTAGTAGTATTTCTACTCAGCATAATTGGGCACCCTTGTAAGATCCTTAGAGTAGCTGACTTTAGAGTGTTCTGGTGGCATTACCTACCTTATAGTTTGGGCAGAGGGGGCATAGCTGGCAAATCTGTGCCAGCCTTTCCCAGTTATGCCTGTGAGTGCATGTATGTGTGAAAATCAAATCTCAAAGCATGTGTGTGTCATCTACTTGGAACAGGGACATAGAGCACTGGCTTCACAGAGAGGGTGGTGGAGGACTTGGCTTGGAACACTTGTATGAGGACTCAACTCTACAGCTGTGGTCAGTGTGGCATCTTATTTGGGGCCTGGTGAGAGGGAAACATAGCCCCAGGATGGGAGTGTGTTCCCTATGTGCCCTTAAGGGAAACTGTGCTTGGTGAAGAGAGCTGCATCTGAAAATACCATACGTAGCTATTTTTGTTTCAAGTGAACGTCCCTCACCTGTGTCCATGGTGAGGACTGAGACTCCTTGATCAATGGCCTAGAGAAGGGACATCACAATAAATACTACTACTACTTATATATGTTATTTTATGCATTTGTAATTGAGTGGGTGGCCCAGGTCATGGCTGAAAAGTCTTCAGACCAGCCCATGTACCTAACAAATGTTTAAATAAATACATAAATAAAACAGAATATGAGGGTAGAAGATGTAAATTGAAAGCAGGCATCAGGCACTGGAACATTTGGCAAAACACTGCAAGTAAAATATTCTCAACAATCTGACCCATCTGTAGTTGCATTGATGACCGACTGCAAAGGAAAGTACAGAGTGGAGAAGTTAGCACATTATTATGTGTAATGGTAATGGGATTGCTATTAATGCATGTCCTTTATTACAATAAAAATTAACATCACAGGGATTAGTACTGGCTTACATCAAACGTTGTGGTGTCACTATGCTAAGAGTGTGTGTGTGTGTGTGTGTGTGTGTGTGTGTGTGTGTGTGTGTGTGTGTGTGTGTGTGTGTGTGTGCATGCGTGTGTGTGTTGAGGGATTAAGCCAAAAAATAAAAACCTTTCTTTCCACTCCACTAACTACCTTAATTATAGCAAGCTCAGATGCTCATAAGCCTAGCACTTACTATACAGCAGGAACTTCTTATTGTAACGTTTGTTAATGTCTGTTATGTACTTCACAGATAAAGATTCTAGTTGTCTACTGATGTACTATGTTCTTCATCTGTAAATATGTTGTAAGTAATTGCTATGTAAATTGTTAATCGCTATGTAATCCAATGTAACTACTGTCTGTTTATTTTAACTGTGGAGCTTTTCTCCCCAGGCCTCCGCTGAAAATGGACCTACGTCCAGTCGGACACTCCCGGTCAACAAATATAAATAAATAAATAAATAATAAATAATGAAGGAGAACAACTCTCACCAAAAGTTGTAGCATTGGAGCAGACCTGTACTTCAGTCAAAACCTTGACCTAGAACCTTGCCAGATGGAATGATGAATATTTTAACAATCAATCAGTCAAATATTTTAAATAAATTGCTAAAAAATAAAATGAGCTGACAAGCTCTGTTCTAGCTATAACTAACACTGCTGCAGCCTCTCTGCTACCAAGACTGAAATGATCATACTTTACAAATATTAGTAATGTAATGCAAAGCAAACAAAGTATTTTACTGGTCTAGTGTTTTTCTTCCCTTTACCTTCTAACCACCAGTACCCCTGTTACCTAATCATCCAATTCATTCATCACTAGTGACAGTTGATCATTGGTGGCTGTATCTAGATAGCCAGCAGCATGACTGATTTCTCCTACCACCATTTATTCACATGCTAGCTTGATGTGCTCATACTTCCACAACACTGGAGCAATAACATGTGTGCATCAGTATATGCACTGAATCCTAACTACAGAGAACAATCCTACCCTTTTGTGAGTCTGTACATCTTGGCCTATGATATTACAAGCTGCTACACCTATTTTTATTTATTTATTTATTTTATTTTGCATTTGTTTACCGGGTTAGTCTGACTGAGCTGAGATGCTCGTTTTCAGCAGAGACCCGGGGAGAAGAGCTCCACAGTGAAATACAATTTTTATAAAAAGAAGTAGCAATCATAATTATACAGTGAATATTTATAAAAAGAAGTAGATAATAAGTAATCATAATTATACAATGAATATGTACAATGTGAGTTTATATTTTCACAAGTAGTTGGTATGGAGGTAGTGACAAGAGTAAACATAATGCCAGTACAAAGAAAAACAATACATTTTTGTTAAATAGCAATGTTACAAAACTAGTTTGTTTTTCATACTTGTCAGTCCTGTAGCATGTCAGACTGCACCCCTCGCCTGTTGGGTAAGACAGTGCTAGACACTCACTCCCATTGCTTCCTGGACTCCATACAGTAATTCTGAAACTGATTTTTTTTTTCTTATCTATAATAATTCTAAATTTATATTGATGGTTATATTTTTCTGTATGTAATGTATATACTTTTTATACTGTATGATAACATCTATGCACATCAAATTTTTTACCTTGTATCAATACCCCTGACCTATTTAATTGTATATATATCTCCCTACTAATTTTTGTATCGTTATTCAAAATTTTGAATTTTTGCAGAGCTTTTCTCCCTGGGCCTCCAGTGAAAATGGATTTCTGATCCAGTGGACTTTCCCAGTCAACAAATGTCAATCAATCAATCAATCAATCAATAAATGAATAAATAAGTACATAAGTAAGTAAGTGTGAGTCCCAGAACTACAAACGAAAAACTCTAAAACTACAGGATAACAGCAAATGTGGGGACAAGCCTCTGAACTTATATATACCAACTCTGAGATCACCATACCTTGGGGAAAAGGGAATATTCCAAGAAATAGCAATCTCACACGTAGGGTATATATGGCTGGATTTTTGGTCATTAAGTCTCACAGTTCCAGGACATGCATTGACAAGTCTTGCAATATCAAATGGTTACCCTCCTCTGCTGCTTTGTCTAGGTTGCATTCAGGGCTTTATCCATTTATACCACACAGATAACTAAGCAAAGCCTTTATATGAATTTCTGAAATAAAAAAAGATACGTGATTCAAGCATTGGACCTTTTAGTCTTTTCATACAAACATAATTGTGTCATAAACTCTAAAATGCTGCTTACATTTTCACAACAGCTATTTCTTGAAGTGTAGTAATGCAGCTGAAAATACTTTATATTTTCTACGGTCTTCTTTATCTGGGCAGATGGCTTGACAATGTAGGCTCAAGTTATGGTTTTAACCTTTATTATAAATGTACACCATTCTGAATCCATTTATTCTGTGTCAAATATTCCACATTGACTGTGCCACTATGGCAAACATTTCACAATAAATTGGCCACAGCCTAAAAATTATATGAACAGAGAGAGTAAAGTAAAACAAGAAAAGTTGGTAAACACAGCTGTAGAAATGAATGCATCATAAAACATTTAACATGCATTCTGAGTGGAAAATCACACCCTACTTATAAACAAAATAAACTGCATGTCAAATCTGTAAGTAGGCCATGGTAGTGATGGGTTGCAGCCTTCCACCACAGATTACATATTCTCATTCTGCAATGACACCAATCTTGGAACATGAATATAATATGATGGTGGTGATGGTAGACTTGTCAAAAAGCCTATTATATTATTTTAGAATTACTCTGAAGCATTTGTGAAACTTGGTGTTTTACTAAAGTTCAGAATGGTTCTCTCTGAAATGTTAGCTTTTTCCATAACTGTTAACCTAAAAATCTAAGGTTATTTTCTGTTTGGTGAAGTCCACCTCAGACTAACCCACTGATACCTGTTAAAGTAAAGACTATTCTAAAATGATCAAACAAATACTTTTGGAAGTAGAGGAAAGTATTCACATTTTGGTCTTATGCAGCTATAGGCAGTTGACATCCCCAACACACACGCACATGTCAAAATCACAATTTCAACTAACTGTCCTACATTAGAACCTGTGTGCAGTTTGGTATCTTCATTCTGTATACTCTAACATGAGAATGAAAAATGAAATCACAGCATTATAAATAAAAAATACTTTCGGTAACAACGTGAAATTATTTCCGAGTAACAATTTCAAATCTGATTATTTCAATCCAGGCAATGTATTTGCAGGACAGTAACACCCACTAAGATGAACAGAGCATGGGAATTATATACCTTAAAAAAGTGGAACAATGCTTAATTTTATAGTATTAGTAAAAACGATAACCATACAACTGAACCAAATGTAACATCATGGAAAATAGAAGAAACTCTTAACTGCTAGTACTGCTATTAAGATTACATGGTGGCATATTAAATTTTACATTCACAGCACTTTTTCTTCTAATGTCATACATGTGTTCATAAATTCTGTTTTTTTTTTTCAATTTTCTTTTAGTTTGACAATATAAAAAGGATGTGGATGCATTATAAAATGCAGTACAGTAAGTACTGGATTTAAAAAGGTTTCATT
The DNA here is from genome assembly GCF_019279795.1 of Protopterus annectens. NCBI lineage: Eukaryota > Metazoa > Chordata > Ceratodontiformes > Protopteridae > Protopterus > Protopterus annectens. Next base: position 825,852,790 of record NC_056748.1, read on the forward strand.
TCATATGACTGATTATGTACCAAAAAGGTGTAATGGGAGGAGACAGAGAGTTGAGGTTGAACAATAGAGAAGACTATTACCAAATCCTTTTGGATGCCTGCACTCCATCCAGTTTGAATTGCAGTATACATTTTAAAAGTCATTTGTTGACAAAACAGTTGAAAATTCATGTAAGTTAAGATTTAGTATTTATGCACTAATTTTAAGATATGTTGGCTACATGTATTCCATAGTTTAGAATACTCATTTTATTTGTTAATTTGTTACTTATTTATTGATATTTGATTACCGAGAAAGTCCAACCGGGTAGAAGCCCATTTTCAGCAGATAACCAGGGAGGAAAGTTCCAAATTATTACAAAACATTTTAAAAACAGTAATTTTACAATCTTGAAAAATAAAAGAAAAACATATGCAATTTAAACAATTATAATAATAAATTAGACATAGTATAAAAAACTGGTTAAGAATCAACAGAAGTTATATGACAGTCATTTTATATTTACAGAAATTTGGACAGTGTAAAGAAATTAAAGGTAAGTTAGTCTAATACAAACAGGAATTGCAATATGAAAGGAAAGAAAACAGGCTTATGGTACATTTAGAGATAAAGTCAAGGAACCGAATTTGATAGATATGAGGAATTAAGTGAAGAAGGGAGAGTAAGGATGTATAAAGAAAGAAAAGGTACTTGTTCACATTCAGAGATATAGTTTATCCTGGTTTTGAGGTTTCATCATGTGATCTTAGCTTTAGTATTTAAGAATCATAATGGTATTTATTGAATTTTGTCAAAAGAAATTTATATGATTGTATTTGAGATGAAAGCTCTTACAAATGAAAAGTTTTAGTATGCCAGTTAAATTTTTCCCTATTTTCCAAAGTGTTACATTTGGTTGAGTTGTGTGGAATTATATACATTCCAAGGTTAATGGCCATCTATGTGCAGCACCAGACCTATTCTTATTTATCTGATAACTAGGTAAGTGAACCAACCAAAATGTACCCCTCCCACTCATAACCCAGTAGACAGGTTAAAATACAGGAACAAATCAGCAGCAGCAGTAGTACTAATGCACTGTTATAAAATGTCTATCAAATGCAAGAAATTTAATGCAGAAAAACTAATCAGAATTTTGCATTGTGATATAAATATCTGTTAAATACCCAAGTTCACAGTTTCAGTTACAGCAGTAGTCTAACTCTTAAGTTAAGATATACTATCCCTCTGAAAACATTAGCAAACCTGATCTACACTACAGTTGTAACTATAAAAAAAATCTACTACTAATTTGAACTTAGATTTGATTTGTACAAGACAGTGAACCAGCTTAAGAACATACATCAATGGCAAGGTAGCCAAGTTCCTTGCCATCATCTTATCACCCAAAGGCAGGAAGCAGCCCAGGAAATTATAAGTGAACAGTCCAGAAGTCTAACTGGCTTTCTCCTGCACAGTTAGCCAATCTGATTTAGAAGCAGTAACAACATACTACTCTCTACTGGAAGTTAATAACAAAATTCTAGACAGCTTATCTTTTGGGGACTGTAGAAAGACTGTACCGGTCACTGAGGAAGATGCAGAAATTCATATCCTACCACTGCCAGAAGAATATCTTCATCAATACCTAGCCACGTTTTATGGCAGAAAAACCTACTCATCTTCTAGCAAACCTTGAACTGCTTCCCCACCTTTAAGTGTAAATACTTGATATAATTCCTTAATGAGAGATAAAGAGCAACCCAAATCTCTACATAGTCAGATTCTTAAATGAGACAGAAGGAGCAACCAAATACCCTCATTACTTAAGAGTGGGTGCAGATTATGCAAATTACCTTATTTTAACCTAAAAGTGCACAAGACGAACAAACATTCTCCAGTCATGTATTTACCCTATTTGTAACCCTGATGTTTTGCTTAGTTAACATAAAGTTGCATCTAGAAAAATAACTTGCAGATGTTTTCAAATTTCTTTCAAAATTTCTTCTAAGAAATAAGGGAAAAACTGAGAGACAAAAAAGATGACAGCACATTCATATAACAATAGTATTACGTACTTGTATATCCTAAGTCACATACTTGTTGCGCAGAGCAAAGAAACAAGGGTTGTAACACGTTGTGGATGCCAACAAAAATATCAAATTCCCTAATGTGTCCCTGGATGACAGCCTCCTACTTGGATGGCTTTCACACTAGGGAATCCGTATAAAAGGGAGTCTTCACTCTCCTTGGAAATTAATTGTACTGAGTCTGACCAGTGTTTACTTGATGGTTTGCAGGCAAAGGGAGAAAAGGCACCCAGAAAAAAATTCAAATGTTAAAATGAATAATGCCCTTAAATCACATAAGCAAAGAAATAGAAAATAAATGAGAAAATAATGAAATGAGCACTGCAAAAATGGTAACAAAAGAGACAACACAAGGAAATTCAAAATGTTCATTTAAAATAACATTAAACATATCATATGGGGAGGTAGCCAAGATTGCTAACTGAGAGAAACAAGTGGTGAAAACTCTGTGACTGAAAACCTTTCTCTGACAGAACATCTAATAAAAACTTAGAATTTGGAAATACTTGATAGCTATTTATATTCACTAATAGTAAGAGAAGGGATTTATAGCTAAACGTTCTTTGAAAGCTGTAATTTTCCTGTCAGATTCTTATCTGGTTGGTAAAGAGAGATGACACTTTAACCTGAGCCACTCAAAAAAATGGTACTCAGGATTTTCTGTTAAAAAAAAGATATCCGATCACTAATATCTAGCATGCAGGATGTATTACTAAAAATGGACAAACTGGACACTAACATGGGAAGTTTCAAAGAAGAGTCCAGAAAAAAAAAGATGGAACATTTAGAAATTCTTATGAAACAACAAGGAGCACAAATTAGCAGTATCAGAGCAGTTTTAAATTACCATGAAAGGAAAATAAATGAAGGTGAGTCTCACACTAAAATTCCTTTTAAAACAAGTAACTGGCTTATAGATAAAGTTGATGTTTTAGAAAATAGACAGAGACAAAACAGTATCAGAATTTATGGCATATCTGAAAAATATGAAGGAGACAATATAATAAACTTGTTAAGAACCTGGCTGCATAATATTTACCTGAAACATTATTGTTTTGGATTGAAAGGGCACATAGATCCTTGAGATTATGTTCAAAAAAGGAAAACTCACCATCACATTCAGTAATAGCTAAGTTTATGTCCAGCATGGAAAAAGATCAAATATTAAAAACAGCATGGTCCAGTCCACCTATTAAAATAGGTAAGCATGTAATCAGATTTGACAATGACTGTTCCAGTAAAGTAATGAGTAAAAGGAAATCATACTTGCTGATTAAAGAAAGCAAGAACAAATTTAAAGCTATTTTAGTATTTCCTGTAAGGATCAAGATATTTCTTTCTAAAAGAATTAAGTATTTGACACACTGAATGAGACATCTACATTTGTTAATAAAAACAAAATCCTTAAGAACACTGAAGAAATGGACTGGAATGCTGCAACTCTCAAGAGACACAGTGAGTTGCTTCTAAAGTTAGCTTAAAAACAAGTGACGTTTATTTTCTAATCATAAAACCTTATTTTCTGAAACTACAGATTTACCCTCCAAGTAAAGGGTGTATTTAGAACTTTAAGCTTCAAACCATATGCAAGTATGTATTTCTGTTTAAACTAAAGGATATTATATGACAGGGAATATAAATAGTCTTACTATAGTTATTGTGAAAGACTTAATACATTTCATTTAAACTACAATTATAAATGCATTTCTAAATGTTCAAGAAATATTTCCTGTACGAGAATGGCATTAAATTATAATTAATAGACCTAGTAATTTTAAGCCTATGTAAGATAAACAATTTATTTTATTTCTTTTTTTAATTTTACTCATTATGTGCATTGCTAGGTTAACTGTATATCAGATCTAAGTAATATGCTAATTAGACATATTAAAGTGCTGGCGACTGTGCTAACTTTGCTTCTTTATAGCACATTCCTTTCACAGGTCTTTTATGAGGCAATTAGCACATAAAAAAGCTCGAGATCAAAAGAATGATTTAGTTGTATGAAACTGCTTGATTCTTGTCTGCTTTACTTCCCCACCTGTTTCTTGAGCTGTTTTGATGAAAATCTGTTTATTAAAGCAGGAAGTGCCTGAATTGTGACTGTGTTGATAAGGAGAAGAGCTCTGAACTTCTTTTCAAGTGTGCATGTAAGAAATCTACTTAAAATAACATTTCTTAAAAAGTATTTAGAAAGAAAGCATTGGAAACACAAAAGCTATAGTAATGTTTTATTTTTTGCTGTCTCTGATATATAATTTATTGAATGTTAATAGCTTATACTACAGTGTTATTAACCCCAACTGTATATATTAATGGGAAGGAGTAAAATCACATGTTTGTTACTGATTAGAATAGTTTAGAGTAATTAAGAAGGATGAGAAACTTACAAAAGAGATTAGTAGCTGTTATATGTTGTGAGTTGTCATTTTCACATGCTATAGTTAAATACTAATGCCAGGATACAAAACTCAGACCAGAACAACAGTACACAATTGCTAAAGAAACACGTGTAAATTAGTCAGACAAGAATTCTTTTATATATTGTCAAGACTGCAAACAATATTGGAATTATGAATAATATACAAATGCACAATGAAAGAAAAATCTTTTATGCAATTTTAATAAAAGAGTAATACCAATTAAGTTAGGAAATATATACAAATGCTGCAATCTCAAATAGAGCGCTGATGATTGAATAACTCTTTGATGTGAGATTTTAGAAATGCAAGCGTTATAAAATAAGGTAGAATATCAGTGGACAAATAAGATAAAAAAAATTGAACTGCTTATAAGGAAGACATATATTACATATACCAGAATATGACAGAAATATAAATGTATAATATCTCATATAAATTACACAGAAAATTGCATAAAAATATTCAAAAAGATCTTGAAAACTGAATTCTGAAATATGGTTACATGAACTTTGAATCTTTTTTCCATATGGGATGTTACTGGATTCATTAAGACTACCTGAAATAACTCATTTCATAAGTCACAGCTGAAATTTCAGTGTTTTATTACTAATTCTTTCATTTTGATAGATGGTAGAATAGATTTTTAAAATGTTTGAACCTGGTAGAGGAGTGTGGTTTGAAATGAGCATTTTCTAACTTTTAAATAAGATATAGGTTGTGAATGTTTTTGATTCTGTTGAGTATCAGTATATTCCCTTTAGCCTTATGTTTTTGAATTAATTTAATGAGTCAAAATTGTTAAATATTTTGATATTTATCACACTGAGTGTTATACAGATTTAAGATATACACTTGTACTTTTAAAATTAATTCAGAGCTTTTCTTAGTTATAAAATATGTATATATCTTTCAGCATGATAAATGTATATGGGCTTAGATTTTCCTGCTGTATAATAGTTTGGTAAGCTTAGATTACCTATCACCTGTTACTTTAGAGGTAACTTTATATTTTCACATTCCACTCTGTTCTACTTGTATATTTAAAGATTTAGTTATAATAATATTAAACAAGTAAAACATTTAGGAATATTCAATAGATAGTTAATACTACTATTAGATAAATACATATCTATTACATCATTGTGAAATCACTTGTTACTTGTGATTATTACAAGTGAATTATTTAACTTTTATGTAATAATGGGGGAATATAGTTTTCAATGGCAAAACATATAACTAAGTTAGTAGTCTCTTTTTTAACTTATATATATTATATTAATTATAAGTCACAGTAGCTTTTGGCTAGTTTTGGATGAATTTTAGGCTTTGGTTGGCAGAAAGATAGTTTAGTGGTCTGTCTATTTGATATGCAAACTATGAACTTCAGTATCCATGGTAGGCTGTGTGTATTAGTAATATATACACATATACATATACACACACACACACACACACACACATATATATATATATATATATATATATATATATATACTTATGAATTTTAGTAGTTTAACATGTAGAAAATTAAAAAATGTGGAAAGTTAAGACAGTGTTAGAGGAATACTTTAGAGTCTTATATACTTATATACGACCACATTAATATGGTGGATGGATGTGTTATCCTATCTTTTGGTAAAATAAATCTCAAAAACACAGTATGGATAGTTTATATCTATTATATACTAAAGTAAATAGATTAAATAATGGCAACAAAATGAAATCATTAATGAGATATTTAAAATTAAATAGCTGAGCCATCATATTCTTGCAAGAGGCTTACCTGATAGATCAAGATATTCAATATCTAAATATCTTCAGCTACAAAATGTTATCACTTGCTTCTTTTAATAAAAAGAGGGGAAGAACTGCTACACTTTTGAGAAAATCTACTGTAATGCCTAGGGTCGTGGAGTCTATTAATGATCCCAAAGGAATGTATACATTTGTAGTAGTTAAATATAATGGCACACTCTACACACTCACTATTTTATTAGATCCCTGGAATAGGTGCAAGAGTGGCTAAAGATCATGTAAAACTCATTACAAAGTCATTGGAAGGATAGTTTAATTTTACATGGAGATTTTAACTGCATATCTAGTATAAAAGTGAAAGAGTATACAAGTGAAGAGAAAAAAGCTAAAATCCTAGCATCAGCTAAATCAGTAAACAGATTGGTTAGTAATAATAATCTAGTTGATTTAATAATAAAAGCAGAAGATAAGTCACTGTTTTTCATCCATTATTCTTATGTACATGGGATGCAAACAAGAAATGATAGAATTTATGCTTCCATGGATTTACTTAATAAAGTTAATTATTTCAAAACTATTCATTGTCCTTTATCTGATCATAATGCACCAAGTATTAATATATCAATGGATTTAAGGAAATTCAGATTATTTAAAGAATTGCAGTATACATGATGAAATCAAAATAACTTAAGAGTTACCTTAAGGAACAAATTAAGAATGTTATAACTTTGAACCACGATGGTCAGGTTAGCAAAGTCATACTACTGGATTCCTTAAAAATGCATATTAAAGTTAGACTGGGAAGATGGTCTAGTAATACAATGAAAGCGTGGAATACAGAATAAAGTGCTTAGAATGTATAAATACAAGATGATATACATAAAGCAAAGTCTGAACAACAAACAGAGAAATTAGATAATACTGAAGTCCTTAAACCTTAATGACAAAGTATAAAACAATTTTAACACAGAAGATAGCTTTAGAAAAATTAAAATTGCACAGTTATGTGATGACTCCAAAAGTCTTCATAGATCAGCTAATAGAAGCAAGATATTAACAAAAAGGCACAAATCAAAAATATCCCAAATCCTCATACTAACAAGTTTACTTCAGACACAGATAAAATGCTTAATATTCAAAAAATCCAAGAGGATCTCAATAAAGATAAAATAATAATCATAATGACTGCAAATTTGATAAGTTTT